>NC_061524.1:6097500-6297500 GCF_022379125.1 Scophthalmus maximus | reverse complement strand
GGCAGAGGTGGTGGGAGGAGGAGGAGGAGTAGGAGGAGGAGGAGGAGGATGAGGAGGATGAGGAGGAGGAGTGCAGGGGGAGGTTGCAGGTGCGTAGCCAGAGAGCCAGGATGATGAGGTGCGTTCGTGTGGACCACGGACTTGTCTTCTCCCGTCCCTGCACACGCTCGTCTCTCCTGGCCGCGTCACCGGCGTCTGGCGCCACCTGCTGGCAGCGGAGAGGTGGCGGCGCGTCGGTGCGCAATGATTGTTCCAAGGTGAGACCAGTTTGAATCGGAGTGCTGAGGCCTACACGTTGTGGCTCCTTGTTATTTGGAGGGATGTGAACTAGTGCCTTTAGGTGGTTTTTAAGATTTCATGACGTTTTTGGTGGTAGCTGACGGATCACAGTCAAACGCACGACCCAGTTGACGTTGATGCACTTATTTGCAGAGGTGGAATGAGGACAGGGGTCTTGCTGAGTGACAGCTGCCCCTGATGCTGCCTCGTGCTATTACATTTTAATGAACGTCTGACAGCGCTGACAGAAAGTGGGGACGCAACTTTGAAATCTGATGAAAAGCCCATGTGTCACTGGAAAACTGCAATCTTACTCTGATCTGAGATGTTTTTGAAGTGCTGCTTTTGATGATGAAGTTGATACTAATGATGGATCTTTTTAATCATAGAAAAAAAATGTTTTTATAAATTAAACATGAATAAATGAATCCTTCTCCATGGACATGCTATTTTTGGATGTTGACTAAATTCCCATTATTAATCACAGATCCACAATTGAACATGTTTTGATTTTTAAATTCAAAAGCTACTGCAACTGCTGGGCATATTAATGTAGCATTTCTTTAGGAATACCTATCTAAAGTGCTTGTTGTATGATCAATATGCACATTGGTCGTTTTGTATTTGCAGTATGAATACCTCAATGCAGCAGTGCCCCACAAGCAACTCGATTCCCGAAAGCCTTGAGGTGAACGCGAGGACAACGGAGGTCCTGGTCAAAGGTCAGAACAGAGGGTATTGATGTTTCAATAAGAGCTTTTTGCCATCAGTGAAAAACTGGACGATGCACTTCAGCTGCTGGAAATAATCCAGGCCTCGGCCAGCTATGCACGTGATGGTGTTTGTGTTATAGTGTTCATCTGATTTGTGTATTTTTTTGGCCGGACCACAGCAAAGTGGAGGTCGGCCCTATAAACACAAGTCGGCGAGTGAGTCTCCCCATTGGCTGTTACAATGAAGAGGATATTAAATTAAATGAGTCAAACATAGCTCAGCCATGTTGTGTGATTTACGGACAAATATTAATGTGACTAACGGAACGGAAACCGAAAATTGCTGATGAACATTTAATATCCAGGAACAGGACACACCTGACTTTCCCCCCACAATTTGGCCACAATTTAGCACATTGGGTGTATATTACATTATATGAATACGTTTCTGCCACATAAGTAACCTGGTTAATTTAGCTGAACATTGACGCACAATCCTCTCTTGAACGTATAGCGGTGATTAAAGGTTTGGGTCTGATTTTTGTAACCTCGGAGAAAAAAGTGACAAAGATAAATAGCAAAAGAAATTTCGATAAGAAAGTGAGCGGAGGGAAATCAGAAATATCAATGGAAAATTGACACACTTCTACCAGCATTTCAAAAATGTCACAATGATGTAGAAAGATGTGAAAGAGTCCCAGTGAGTTTGTTTGTGCTGAAAGCGGACAACTGCAAATCTGATCTGAGATACTACATTCAGGTCATCAGGTTATCAGGTCGCCCTCAGCACGGTCGATTTGCCGGATGTAGGATCAGAGTCACTGCTGAAGGACCATCAATCACGTTTGGTCAGGAAACACATCCATGGTATTTAGATCAGTGCCTCCGGTGAATTCCATCCATCCCACAAAAGACTTCAAACATGTCCAGAGCTTGTCCATGTGTTTTACAGACAGACAAAGTCTGATGCCCAGAAGGGAAACTAGCATTGACTCCATTCCTGTTTTTCTCCGTGGTAAGTCGAAGCCCTCTGGGACTATGGGGAAACAGGACGTTTGGAAGTGTACGCAGTGTGGTTTATGGGGTGAGACACCTGTTGGTTCTTGGCCTTCGTCTTCTCTCAAATGTCACTTCTTCTTCCACTTATTATACATGAACGTATGTACGAAACAGGGTTATATTGTTAAAAAAAACTAATTTGAACCAAGTATCCTACCACAAATATGCTTAGTGTGCTTATTTTACCCTCGAACTCAATGGTGTCTCCAAATTGAGAAGAGAGCCACAGCAGTGTTTCGAATCTGTAGTGCCACCCAACACCAACAAGGTGGCAGCAAAATGCCGGGATTGAAATGGAGGCATGCGGTTGATCATCACAACCAAATGCCCAACCTTATTCCTACACCCCTAACCTAAACCTTATTGTAACCTGCATCCTCAAACCAGATCTTAACCCTCAAATTGGAGACGCACACTTTCTCTGAATGAAAAGATGTGACTGCTTCCCAGGTTTCAACTCTCCACTCTTCGGATGCTCATTGTGAATGTTTACTGTCATCGAAGGCCAACCCGATGTAGAAAGATGCAGTTGGCAGTGGCCAGTACGAAGCTAGCGACCACACACACACACACACACACACACACACACACGGAGACCCGAGGCAGTGCCTGACCTAGTTCTAAACATGACCCTTAAAACCAAGTCCTAACCTTCAAGCAACCCTGTGAAGTCGTGTCAGAAAGTGAGAATCACCTGTGATCTCCTCACCTTCCCAAAAGTCCTCACTCCAAACTGTGTTTCAGGCTTACCAGTGCACATCAAAATATAATTGATATATATATATGCTAATAAAAGCCTAAAGGAAGTTCATCAGGTGACGCTATCTTTTAACCAACATTCCTCGGTTTTTCTCTCGTGCGATTCTTCTCCACTTCAGCTAATTCTAATGCCGCTGCAAGTATTCAACAGTGATGCGGTGATTTTGCTTCACGTTTGGTGTGAACGCACCTTTACTCGCTCGCGAAATTGGACCTAAACAATTTGTCAGCTCCCCCCGTTAGTCACTCAAATTGAATGATGGCAAAATGTTATTATTGGTCCTTCACATCCACTTCAAATCGTTCTTACACACTGTGTTTTATGAAAGTGACCTAGATTAAAATTTGAATTAATGACACTTAGTTCAACATTCACTCAAAGCTGTGATTTATGGGAAGTTGTGATTGATGTGAAACGGGGCCTATACCACTTAAAATCCCAGCGGACCATAACCGCTCTCGCTCTTCCTCTGGCTCTCGACGCTCCCAGTTCGCCTTCAGGCCGAGTGTAAATCATTCTTCCCTCCTCCGTCACCTCTCTCCCTGTAGCTAGCTGCCTGCCACTCCTCCTCCTCCTCCTCCTCCTCCTCCTCCTCCCCCTCCTCCTCGTCCTCCTCCTCTCATGGTTCCCAATGCTGCTGGAGCCTGGCCCCCTTTACTCTTCCCGGCTGGAGGAATTTGATGCATTCACACACGCTCTCTCTCTCTCACACACACAAGTGTGCAGGCAGTGCAGCATGCGGGGAAACACAGGTATCATGACCCCGCTCTAGGACAACTCCCACTCAGGAGCCCCCCAACACCAGACGTGTCATTCGCAAGGCAGAATAAACCTCCTCAGTACCATGATGCGAAATCTCTGAGGAAGTCTTTATTCTTTCTTCTTTTCTTTTTTCTTTTTTTTTTTACTACAAGGCATTTGAAGATTCATCAATTTCAGGGGATTGTCACGGCAACATGAGTGTGAAGAGGAAAAAGGCTGGGCTGGTCATCAGCTGGCACAAGTCAATCTCCATCCTGGCTCCTTGGAGGAAAGGTACAGTCTCCTTCTGTCTTCTCCGACGCAATGTCTCTGTCGTGCGTGTCTCCCGTGGGGTGAGGTGAGATGCAGCAGTAGTTTCTCTGATGACTCATCATCTCCTCACAAACCGATGCTGTGCTCATGTCCACTAACAACCTCTGCGCTGTGCTCTGTACTGTGGGCCACTGACACTTTAAGTGAAGTTGAAGTAGCAGTTGTCAGTCCACAGTTTAGCAGCTCCCGCATACGACTCTGTGCGTCTGTTTAATAAAAGTTTAACGGGATTCCCAGACGGCAGATTCATTTTCTTTCTAAGGGGGCAATAAAGATTCAGGAGGCTCCAGAGCAAACTTTTAAGAGCCGATTCTTCATCTTCTCTGGCTGGTAAACACAAAACCATGCTGCTCGCCTCAATTCATTTTAACAAGTGGTTTTAATGAAAAACTGAGAGCGTGAATGTGAACGTTTACGCCGTCTGGCAGCCACAACAAAGAGGACGTGGTGAACAGTTACAGTGCTGCGCCGCCTCCTCCATGTCTCCGCGATGAAAGGAGAACAGGACTGAGTAACAGTTTGTCAAAGGACAATTCATTCAACAATGCAGTTTCTTATTGCTATAGGTATCTCCAGTGCCAGTCTGTGTATGTTCGCTTGACAAAAACGTCTCTAAAATAGGAGTTACTGTAGCGCCGTTAAAAGCGGCCGAGCAAGTGTGACTTTGATGTGCTTTGGTAAGTTGATTTATTAACTAACTGCTCCATTATGTGTCATCATCAGATAAACACATTATTATATTGTATAGTTTTTCGGGGCCATGTTCGTGTCCAACCCGACAAACATAAGTCGAGTATTTCAGACACTAAATGCTCTGCTCTGCTCATGAATCTGGCTGTGCTCCTTGGAACTGGACAGGTAAAGTGCACAGCGGGCCCATCAGAGGTTTTACAGTGAAAACAGCCGTCGTTGATGGAAGTGAACCTTTGTCAGTGCAGTGAGACTGAACCTGAGGTTTTCCAGGGGCTGAAAAAAAAACCAACGGATTGCTATAAGAGGCTAAAAGGGAGCCTACAGGGGTAACACTGGTGATAATTGTCTTTTGGTTTGCCACTTGACCAATCATTATCAGGAAAAATATTGATTAGCACAGCTAAAACACAAATTAGCACCAAAAAAAACCCCACCAAACAATATTTGAAACCTTTTCTAATTTTTGAATTCTATGGGAAATAGGTGTCTGTTTACAAATCCAGAGGTCACGTGATGTAAATGTAAATTAATGAGTGTAAAAAATCACCGTCCTTTTAGCTTATGGTTTGTTCTCCACCAACTCCTGAGAGCTCCTATAGCAGCTAAATGCTCCTCTACATTCACCGGCCCGTCACTACAGGGGGATATTTTTTTCATAAAAAAACTGCTGTCTGGAATAAGAGCAGTAAGACTGAACCAGTAAATTTGCCAGCTGGGAAGCCAAAACAATTAGCTAAAAGGGGCCACATTGATATTTCTTTTCTTGTGGTTATGGGCTTTAAAACCCGACCAATTAGCTCAAAGAGGCCTAGAGCTTTTGTTGTCTAATTCAGTTTGTAATTGTGAGCAAACCTTTTCATATAACCTAATGATCATGTAATAATAATTGCTAGTGTTGATACAAAAATACAGCCTGACACCTGCACTGATTTATATATTTTTTTTACCACTTGGGGTTAGGGCCTGTGAAACCAAAACAATTAGCCACGAGTTAAGAGCTTCGAAGAACCGTGCGTCTATCATTTGATCCAATGTCAATATGACCATTTTGATTAGCGGAGCTTTAAAGGGGTCGCGTGAAGTGGTTTTCACACCATCATCCGTTTTTTTTTTACTCGTTACTTCAGCAGCGACACACTGAGAGTTATCCTGGTCCCTCTTCCCCCGGTGTCAAGTTGCTCTGTGTCCAACATCCAGGCCTCTCATAGGTATATCACTGTCAGCGTATTTACAGTCCAAGCCGACACACCTGCTGAGCGGCAAATCCTCCAACCACACTGTAGATAAATCTACTCATTGTTGCAGCTGTGAGGGAGCCCCTCCGCTCTCCCTGCCTGACAGCCGTCCCGTTGTTTGCCCCGCTAAACTCACAGAAGAAGAAGAAGAAGAAGAAGAAGAAGAATAGGGGTATTGTAGAGATAACTCATTGTATGCGGGTACAGCGGGGAGCAGCTTTTTATTTGCGCTTTTCTTGTGTGGTCCTGCTACTGACACCCCCTATCTCCAAACTGCAACGTGACATCACCGGCTGAAACCTGATGTCGTTTGTTTTGCGAGACACTTTCGGAAAAACTTTGCATTTAATTAGCCTTCAGTAAAATTCTCTCCCTCATCAGTTGGTGACTAATACCTGAAATACGAAAAACGGAGGCCGATGCAGTGGAATTCTCTAATGGACAGGATTACAATGCGGGGAGGGGTTGGGAGACCTTACTCAGACAGAAGGAATTTGAGTTGCCGAGGTGAATAAAGTAGTGAGCGTGAGTAAATAAGAACAGACTTTGCCCACTGGTTGACATGGAGCATTGAGTGATTTGCTCATAAAGGCAGGTTTTTGATGTTTGGTGCTTATTATATCCCTTTTGTCTGGATTTAAGGATCTGCACATACTGTCTTCATAATGACTACTTTTATTCGAGTGGGTTTCAGGTCCATTTACATGTATTGCATCGCTGTTCAGCCTGTTTGGTCGGGAATGGGACGGGATGGGAAGTCAAACTGAAGACAGTTGCTGCACATTCTTGCCTTATCTTAATGGATTCTGATAGGAAAAAGTGGAGTTGGGGTGGGGGGTGGTGGCGGGGGGCTGTTAACTTTGATAAAGAGAGGGTATCTGGGTACCGTCCTTGGGGATTCCACAGTCGAGAAAGAGGTTGAAAACGCAACGGGGGTCCTATCTGGGCCTTGTGTTGAGAGACAAGCCCAGAGGTGTACCACCTCTCCAGGTTTAAAATTCAACTCTAACAATCTCTACCACATGATGTTGCTCATCACAGCCAGGTCTGCCTGTACTGTAATTCAAAATGCAGAGCTCCAGGTGGTAGCCCAATGACTGTAAATAAAGACGGACAACCTGACCACTCCACAAAACCGAAGCCAAAATCTCTAGATCGCCCCCTGGTGG
Organism: Scophthalmus maximus; assembly: GCF_022379125.1. NCBI lineage: Eukaryota > Metazoa > Chordata > Actinopteri > Pleuronectiformes > Scophthalmidae > Scophthalmus > Scophthalmus maximus. Next base: position 6,290,518 of record NC_061524.1, on the reverse strand, counting down.
CCGGCAGCAGTATAAAACTCGCCTCCTGCATGTCAGCAGATGGGACACGGACAAAATGAAAAACAAAGTCAAAAATCAATGTACAACACAAATCATTTTTGATGGTGTCTGTCATTTTAGGTCTTGTGACACCGATGTACGTCAAGTTGTCGTGTTTCTGATAAGTTTGGGTTTAATTTGTTATTTGGTGGTATAAAAACCGTAAGAGCGAGAAGTGAAGCAGAAGTTTGATCCGTGTTGCACATATTTAACAAGCTCTGTGGTTTTGACAGTGCACAGTCCAGCTGGGGAGAACAAATGAAACAGTCTGCAGATGGCTGTGCAAAGACGAGACTAAAAAATGAAAGGCTGTTAGTACAGACTGTCAACTTGCTGTCTTGGATTACAAAGCAGGTCATTAGTCTTCACTCTGTCACTCACACTAATGCCATAACCAGCATTTCTTTTTTTGCTTTGTGATCACGTCAGCTGGTTAAAAAAAGGTACAATAAAACAGGACAGATGAACAAACACAAGAACAAGGGGTGATTTTAAGTGTGTTTCTGAGGGTGTGACTTAACCCCGTACTAAAAATATTACGGAACTCAGGTTCACTGAGCCGTTTACCTCTTCTCATCAGGCGGGCAGCTGACCGAGCGAGACACGCCCAATCTGGGCACAATAACAGATCCACGAGTTTGAAGCTTTATCAGATTCTGAAACACTACACAGAGGTTTATGTTACTGTGAGACAGGATTTTACAACTCTGGGAAGTTTCCACAGAGATTTTATCTGATGTTGTGATGGTGTTTGGAGGGGAAATGACCCCATTCACATTGAAGTCATTTATGGAATGTGCACTTGCATACATTTGTTTGGTTAACGCAACGTTTTGCAACCACATTTTGTGTGGCAGCAAAAGTTGAGCCAGGTTTCCTTGTTGAAATCAGTATTTTTTTTTCTTGATTTGTTTTCAAGCAGTACTAGTCTCTCTGACAACAGTCATGGGAATTGCCAATTTCTTGCTGCATAAAATGTTTTCAAATATCTTTTCAAAAATATTAAATACAATCAAAATAATTTGAATTATTCTTTGGTTGAACAATTACTTAATTGAATCTAAATGTAAACCATAACAGTTAAAATGAGTCTTGCATCATTAATGAAGAACTAACAATGTAAGGTAAGTGATGATATCATACAACAATGATTCATAACTGACTAGAGTCACTTCATTTTTTTTAGTCGTTAAATTAGTGAACCGTGCAAAACATTTTTATTCAGTGACGGGGAAGACAATTTTAAATTTAAATTAATTTAAATTTGATAACAAGTTTGTCACCTCATTGCTGAGCAGCCCTAATGGGTTTTGCATGTACTTACCACAGAAACGACAGATAAACAATTCAAATGTTAACAACACTTGCCAACCCTCCCAACACAATAGCCAACCACTCCACTCAAAGCTCTTCCCTCCGGCAGATAAGAGGCGAGTCTTGACCACTGACGACCCAAAGTGAGAATGAGGAGATGAAATACCAATGAACCACACGGGCTGTGAAAAACAGGTGGCTTGTCTGAGCGTGTTTATGACCTCCAGTGCTCAGGATCTGAGGGGCCAGCGGAGCTCACTATTTACCCAAAGCTCCTTCACGTGTCTGGTCAACACACGCTGCTGTTTGAGTACTTAGTCTGGACTGTGAAACAACATGGGTGAAGTGTAAAGATGTCATATTGATTAACCACTCGTCCTTTTTATTTTTTAAATCAAAATTTGGGCAACCGTGTCGATCAAGATAACATTCCCCAACATATACTCTATACCTCTGTTGCCCTTTTATGAAGAAGAAATGAACTATTCTCCTCTGTAACAGAATGTGTTTAAGCACCAGCTTTTGTGACACTTTTAAAGTAATCTAGGTCAAATCCCTTGGATTTAAAAGGATAGTTCCAGCATGTAACTCCCCCCCTTAATTATTGTTGTTGCATTCCTGTCGATGGATGTAACCAATGAGAGAGACCATGAGCTGTACAGGTGTTGATAGGCGTATGTCTTTTTCTTTTCCTTTTTTTTTCTTCCTTTGGATAGAGACGAGCTAGTAGTTTCCCCCCGCTTCCTGTCTTTCTGCTGAACGACCCTAACCAAATCCAGACTCTAGGTCGATCACCAACACACAGACACGTGAGTGGTGTTAGTCGTCTCATATTTACCTAATGAACTTCTCCCTTACTGTTTGCTCCGACGGGATTACTGTGCCTGAGCCACTTTGGATTAATTTGAGGATAAAATGACCTATTTTTATGTATTTTGGAGACATAATCTATCGGCCATTGGATGAGCTGCAGTCTTTCACCACTCACATGTGGTGAATGTAGGTTAATGATTGGCAGCCACAGGATTGTACAGTATTTCATTAGACCTTTCAACCTCTCTCAGCAAAAACATCTACCCTCACAAGTAAAACACTGCAAACTCTGGGGCTGCAAGTTGCCGCAATTCGGCATTGCAATTCAACAACATCATCAGGCTAGTATGAAAACGGTGATGGAGCATGATCAGAGATGTATCAGTCTTATTCCGCGCAACCCAAAATCTGGTGCCTCAATACAATGCACCTCGATTGCTGACAGTTTGGCAGGAGCATCGAGTGTGCTCTGCTAGTAGCGGCTGACGTTGCCTCAAACCTGTAGTGCCAAGCAGAGACGAAGCAGCCAACAGATGTCTGATAAGCTCATTTCTTTTTAACTTCACAACGTCTGCCTCTTTTGATTTTCAGAAGCGTTGGAGTTTCCCTTTAATGTGACATCTGGCTCTTTAAAACACTTGGTCTAAGGGCAGGTTGAACCTCTTTCCCCCTGCCCGCACGTTTTTTACACCTGCGCTTCAATTATGGCCTATATATGTCTGACTGTTTGAAGAAGTCAGCTGTCTGGATAGGAAAAGTGTTCCTAGCCAGAGTAATGTATTTCTTTAAATTCCCAGTACTCACTAGCCTCCGTTAACCCCGTGGATGAGGGAAGTGTTTCCCTCCCTTCGAGACAGCTTATAACTTTGTCCTCATTTTGGGCCAGGCCCAAGGCACGAGAGAGGGCAACAGGGCAATCCACTTACCCTCCCTTCTCACCTTTATCTCCTGAAAACTCTGACCTTGTGACGGGCTCACTTGAGTGGCAACAGTAGCACTGCCTGGGATGTGATGTGAATATGATGGGATATGGCTCAAGGACGTTTTCAGGCAGGCGGATGAGTCCGGGGAGAAGCGAGGGGTGAGGGGAGCTGGACTGTCTGTAATTAAATGTTGTGGGACTTAGTCAAGCCCGGAGACTGGAAATAGCCTGAGTCAGCCTGCGGAGACAATTACAGGATAGAAATGTGTTTGTGTTGTTTGGGAGGGATGAGAACAGCTGGATCGGGGGCGACACCTGTCCAGCCGAAGGTGTTTGTGTGCAGAGGATTGTGGGGAAGGACAGGGATTGTATCACAATAGCAAGGAGTCGGATTACACGGCGGAGATGACTTCAGTGTGTAATTAAAGTCAGCCAGCTCTCCTTACTGTCTGCTGGCAATCCAGAGGTCTGGAAGAAGAAAAAAATACCCGGTATGCAGCAAGTAGAGTAAAAGAAAAAAGCTGTGATGTTTGTTTGCCATAGAAACGTGAATAGTTTATATTTTAACGCATTATTGAGTCATTCATTATTATTTTTTGTCACTTTCCATAGTTTCCACATTTCTGGTTTCTGGAAAGAAATTCTTGGGCTGTTTTGTCACTGCAAATCAATCGGCCACTTCTTAATGCTGTCAATTAAGAAAAGATGATTTGGATACAGAGACACTGTAGATGTCTTCTACAGAGCTGCAGCCTATATACAGCACACTACTACCTTGAAATTAGTAGTGTCGTAGTGTGTGGGCCTTTTAATGCCGGAGAAATGTCTTCTGACTTTATTGTGCTGTGGATTTATCCACAATGACAACGTTTTTTTGGAAAGGTTTTAGAAAATCAAAAAGGTACATCTCTCATGCCGTTACACACTAAACTGCGATCAGGTGCATCCTGTTCATTTTCTTTTGTGATGTGTCAACTAATCCTCTGATTATAAATATCGCTCTGAAAAGTTGCTAATATGAATTGGTTTTGTGCATGGGCCCTCAGCCTTTAATGATCTGACACTGAACCAGGAAAACTGATGAGCAGTTTTACGTCTGAGAGACGATTTTTTTAAAAAAATGCATCAAAGCAGAAGCGAAAAACAGCAAGACTCTATAAAATGAAGGAACAAGATAAACACATTGGTTCTTTGTACCTCTGTCAGCTGGAAACATTTTATTTTTGATGCCTACTGTTTGCATTGCTGGTGACTCTAAATCAATGCACATGACACTGGCTTTGAGTGGCTTATAGGTGCTGCTCAAGAGACAGTAAACACTAATTTAGGCTAGTGAAGACATTTACTCAATACAGTGAGGTAATTTGAAAAACAATAAGGCCCAGTTGTGACCTGCTGAAGCCACAATGGAAATGTGGCTTCATCCATTCAACTATTTTTCCCAGCTTTTTGGCAAAAACAGGAAATGTGTTTTCTCAACTACGTGGAAGAGGATTTATTTTGGGAGTTATGTTTTCCCCATGTAGCATTACCCCATCACAACAGGGTCTACAAAGGAAATACATGGGTGAAGCCAGTTTTAAAGTCTGATTGAAACTTCATTGTGAGCTAAAATTATTATGTGGCAATGTACAAATCTTAAAAACACACAGCAGCAGAGAAATAGAGGAGATTGTATATATATATATATATATATATATATATATATATATATATATATATATATATATATATATATATATATATATACTCACTACCACATAGTATCACATAGTTTCCAAGATGTTATGATAAATGAAAACCCACTTTTCCTCATCTGAATGTTAACAAACTCTGAATTACTCAATTCACTTTCTGGAGTACCCTCCTCCTCCTCCTCTTCTTCAACAACAACAGTGTTATCTCATTTAATAGGAACTGGGGATGGGCTGCTGTATTGTGTAGTGATTGACTTTTTAAATCAAAGCAAGATATTTTCTCTGAGGGAAATCTTAAATAAACTTCTGAACAAAATATTATTTTGTTTTTGGTCCTACGTAAATATATTTCAAACTCTGTGATTTTCAGTTGTAATCAAAGTCAAAAACCCTCCTATCATTTCCAATCAGCTGACATCCGGTTTCTGACTATTTACTTGTGAATCATGAAACATGCAGTGCAGGCCCCTACCCTTCACAATCACAACATCCTGTCCGCCTCCATTAAAGCACACAGAAGGAAGTGAACGTCCCTGAACACACATGCGCACTTCATTCCTATGTTTGCTTTTGCTTTGCTGTGTCCACTATGACAGAGCCAAAGCAATCCAATTTTTGTTCAAATTCTCACAACATGCTTTTGACTCCCTCCTCCAATGATCCCCTCAGAGAGGATAAAAGTATCACCGCTTCAAAGAACTTTTAATCTCACATTTTCCTTGGCAAGATCTCCAGTTCACCCTGCAGGAAGTCACCCAACCACCACTATTGCTGGAGTGATATACTATAGCACTCTGGAATCACATACTACAGAAATGATGCTTAGCTGCTTTTTCATTCCAAATACTTGCTAGCGACCCTCAAGCTTAATCAGGGGCCCTGCATCTAAATTGGGGAAAGAGGGAATGCTGTTTTGTCTTTCCCCCTAAAATTCAAAGGTTAGAAGGGAGGAAAATGTAATTTGACTGACAGCTGGATATATCAAGTTGCCCACATGGAGAAAGACGAGAGGACACATTTGACTGCTCCCTGTCATGGTCTTAACTGGAGCTTCGGATCAAAGCTGCACAGTCAGGTAGAAGACAATGACAAATTGTATGGATCCAGTGGTATTTGAGTTGAAATTGCAGGATTACATAAACACCAGTCCCTGGGTTTCACTCAAGCATCCAGTAATATCACTACAGATGTATTATTTGATGGTACATAAGGGCCATTGACGGGATCCGGCCCAGAACACGTCAACTGATGTTGACAGAATGGCTGAAATACCTGCACGTCCACAGTCTTTCACTTTAGGCCTGAAAAGCCCTTAAAACTAATTATAGTTGTACGGTGGCCAACTATTATATAATTTGGATATTGTAAGTCAAGCAAATCCACTACCTGGAAGCCCTGAAGTACGCTTGAGTTCAGCTTAAGCTCAGGCATTTCAAGGTCTATTGTTTTGTTTGAGGCATATAAGGGACATTTGCAACTATGTGAAAACATTCAAAACTGGCAGTCCAGATATATGCAGATGGGGAGAGTGTTCTCCAGAGAAAAACAGCCACAGCGTCAGTCACTTCAGTAAAGGCACAATAAGGTTTGTGTTCATTAACAAAGACTTCAGGAAATCTGATACTTGACTGAAGCAAAACAAATTCCACAGAAAGAGGAGTTTTCATCAAAAACTTTGTACTTTGATGTGGGAGAAAACTCTTTGTTTTATGTTTAATATGTTGGTTTTGTTCAACTCTAACAACAGTTTTAACAATGATAGTGAAAGTCCCATGCCTGATTCAAGTAATCATATTAACCCAGACCATGATCTTTTCCTACCCAAGTCATACTCTGCCAAAAACTAACCAAACCTTATCAGTTTTGTTGTCAATACAGAAAACTCATTGTTGCAGTATGTTGTTGAAGGACATATCTTCTTCATCTTTATGTCTTATGTATTTCATAGGGAAAGGAGACAGAGATGCTGTATTGGATAGTGAGGTCGTCCTGACGAAAATGAAGCTCTTCAGTAACTTCCACGAGAAGCTCCTGACGTCTGGCGACTCTGTGTCCACAGCGTCTACTGGATCAGTTTCCGAGCAGGACATCTCATGCCTCACCAAAGCCCCCGAGGTGAATTCCCACCTTGATGTTAAGTCCGGACAACCTCCAATGGAAACCAGCTCAGACTACCTGCCAGCTGTTTTCTCAGACTCTCAGCTGGCGAAGTTGTACAAGTTTGAGTCAGAGGACTCTGGAGTGGATCTTCCCAGCGGAGCTAATTCTCCATCCACCCCAACAGGCTCTGAGCAGAGCTTTGTGGTCCACAGTCGAGAGTCGTCCTGCGACTCCACCTGCAACTTAAACTCTGACCCTAACGTTCTCCCTGATAAACTAGTCAAACGTGCATCGAGCTCTGAGATTGAACAGGTAGAGGACTCGGTAGATACCAGTTTGAGCACAACAGTGAATACTCAGGACAATGTGTTCATACACTCAGAAGAACTCTGTTCCTCAGCTTTGAATGCAGAGCTGCACAGAGATAATGATGTGAGTAGAGACCAGGGTAGGGCTTCAGGAAGTTGCTCGAAAGGAGATGAGGAGATATCTGAACAGCTCGAAGAGAACGGGACTGCAACTGAATGGACTGGCTCAGAGGATATGAAGCCGGAGAGACAATCCTTAATGGGGACATGTGATGACATGATGGGCAGTGACTTAGAGCCAGAGCCTATCAGGAGGAGTGCCACCAGTGACAGCCTTGAAGAGTACATGGACGAATGCTGCAGACTTAGTGAGGTAAGAAAAACACCATGCTAATCATCCATTAATCCATCCATTTATTAAAGGTTATAAGGTTAAGCAGGCTAAGCCTGGTAAGTGAGGAAGCACAGACATTCTTTTCCCTATAGCCACATCCTCCAGCACTTCCTTGGGGGCAAGAATTGTTCCCAGGTCAGATTGGATAAGCTATGAAATCCCACTGGCATAGTCTCCATCCACCAAGGACTCCTAGTCCTAGTCAAATTATGAAGCTAAACATTTGTGAATCCATGTGCATGATAGTTTCATTTTACATGTGCCAGACAAAAGGTTCAAAGGTGCTTTCAGATTGATTTGCATGACTTGTGGCTCTTTGCCTCACCTTGTGACATCCAGGGTGAGTTTACACCAGCCAATAAAATATGCATGTCTTTCAATCTGAAAATATGTTGTTTTAGAATTACTTTCTTTCAACACAAGCTCTTACAGGTGTAAGCTACAGGTTGCCACTGTGTACCAAGTGATCTCACAATGAATGACTGTGCTTCTCCTTCCCCTGTCATGTTAAACTTGAAAAGTGTTCCAGCCTCTATGTCTCTGGGAAATTGCATTACTGCACCTGCATTACGGTTCACAGAGACAGTACGTCTTTTGGGGTGTGTTTATTGGTGTGATTCACACACGGGGGCCCTTCAATTTGTCAGACATTCCCTTCAACTTAGCAGGTGAACGAAATGAACATGAAAAGCACTGAAGCCCTGTCTGTGCGTTGACTTTGCCCTCTGCCTGGGACATGACAAATAGCGACTGAATTCATTCATAAGGACCTGCACGGGCATGTTTCATTCATGTTACAGGATAAAAAGAGAGTCATTTTCTTATTCACATCCAAAATGAGAGAACAAAGTTGGCTCTACAGAGAGAGCACCTGACAGCTGTGGAAGCTGCAAAGTCATAATCACCTGTTTGAAGTTCCTGGAAACATCAGAGTCAGGCCTCGACACTGTCTTTCATTACCGGCTGCTATTAGAGTGACAAACTAGTACAGCCTTCAATTTTAGACTGGAAGGACAAGGTGTAGAACAGAAGCTTTGATATACAGCTGAATTAAAACTCTTCATTGCCCAAAGATAACATCATTTGAAAGAGTAAAACTTGGCACACTCTTTTGAGAAATAAAGGGTGGATTCTATTCATTTACTTAATCCGTCTATCAAACATTCACTTCAAAAAGCTGCAAGCACCAATGACTCTTTATGTTAATGTAATACAGGTGCCTTTCAAAGCTACAGATATTTCAACACATCCTTCCTCAGACCTTTCAAAACAATATCAAGCCTGAAGGCCTTTCTGGAGACAAGGCTTTTATTTCTGCCGGCACCAAAACAAGAGAGCCTCCGAGTTCTCGGACAGAGGCGGTGTGGTCGGGGGGGGGCATGTGTTACAGTGCGTGGCTTTTTTTCCAGGAACCCGCATGTCATGCAGCACCTATTCATCTCTGCCGGAGGACTGAGATTCTTTCTAGCGATACTGTTGCCCAGCCGCCGGCTGCTCTCATCTGGACCCTGCTTGTTTTCCGAAGCAGAGAGCTTGGCAGCCTACCTGGATGCATCAAATAGGTGTCAAATATCTCAAATTACTCACATTTTTACCCAGATAAAGGCTCTTTGATAGGTCCCTGGGGCCCTCGTGAGGTACAGTAATGGCATGTAGGTAGTGGCTTTTAGGAGCCCAGCATGCCAGGCCCTGGGAGTACATTGCTGACAGGCAGCATGGTGGTGTGGCCCCGAACGTTATAATCATCACTTATCACATTAACTAATAATGTAATTCCTTTTCCCTGCTAAATGGGACTCTGTAGTCTGCTGCAGAGGGACACTGGATTAAAATATGTGAACATTGTGGACTTTCTCTGTGTTTACCCTCATGCCTAGTCTCTCTCCTTCACTGCTCCTTTGTTTGTCATTAGAGAGAACAAAAATCAATTCTATAATCTCTGCAAATCTAAAGGTTCAGATGCTGGCAATGTTATTGAGTAAATAGCAGTCATATTTCTAACATCAAGCAGTAATAGGGATCGTATGGACCTGATTAGCTGAGTGTTTGAGCTCACACTTGGCATTCATTTTCAAAGCATACTGACTTGATCAGCGCTCGTGTGAAATTTAATTAAAACACAAAGCCTGGACGCTTCTGGTTCACTTGAATTCCTGAACTTTTGTGTGTATGGTTTATGGTCCAGTAGGTTATTGGTGGGAATGAGTGCAGGTTTAATGTAGAGCTTAAACCATCTAAGGGCACAGTTCTGCTGCAACAGACGTGCTTTCTGTAACACCCAGTTTGCACAGTATCTTGCAAGGAATGCAGAGGTGAGAAAGAGGACAGGGTTCAAACTTCTCTCTAAAGTTGTTTTTCTTCAGTCTTGGCACAAGTATTAGTGGCAATTTTACATCTGTAAAAATGAGTGCATTGCAATAAATGCCTTCAAGGAGAGATTGTCTGAAAGTGAAAAATGCTAGTTTAACATTCGGCAAAAAGGATTACAGATGTTCTGCCCCATCACTAAATCAAATCTCTTGAGGATCAGTATGGACAGGAGGAACAATTACAGCAACCAAAACCTTTTTTGGTAGTGGAATAACTTTTAAATAATGCCACCTTTAGATGCTAGTCTGAAGCTAAACCAAAATCGCACACCAACAATGCTAAAATTCCAGTTAGTAAAAATTACAGTTATGACATATTTCACTGAAAAGATTGTAGATTGTATTTAACAATAACATAACGAACATGTGGCCAAAACATTAGTCATCCATAGACTAAGTTTAAAACTAAATCAGTCAGGGTGCCAAAATTATACAGAATTTGACAAAAACACCAGCACATAATGTCTTCCAGTTTCTGCCTGACTACTGTGAAACATAAACTGCATCAAAGTGAAGCAGAAACACTATCTGTGTGTGTGTGTGTTGAAAAGAAGGTGTCTGGCTGGGAGAAGCAGTGTACGTGACCTGCGTGTATCTTCCTCCCTATTTGGATTCTCCGCACACATCTGGCGCTTCATTCCTATCCTGCACTGTCATCTTAAGGAAAGTATTTTGAAAGCAACAAAGATAGTGGAAAAAATCTACACGGGGAGGCCGGAGGAGGCTTCAGCTACCATGGTGATCTGAGATATTATTTTCTAATCGGGCTCTTGTTTCAAATGTGAAAAATGGATTTTAAAAAACAAATGCTTAGAGTAAAACCTTTGAGTCTTTGTAGACATACAGACAGTAAAGCCTAATCAAAATAAATAACTTGACAGCTCATTATTTCTTGAGCTCCTATGCGGAAAGATTTGAATGTGGTGCTACCAAAACAATTGTAGGTTTTAGCCATACAGCAAATCTGTACGAAAGGATATCCTGGTTGGTTCAAACTGAAAAGTCTAAAAAACAACAACTTTGACTTGTCACAATTTTTTATAGATATTTGTGGTCCCCAGAGGATGAGTTCAACTGTCACCCTGTGTATACAGTGCCAAAAGCAGGTCAACATGTAATTTTGTCTTGTGCTTTTGTTAACCACCAACTACCTCCAAAATATACCTTCAGTCTCTGCTTTCTTTTGTCTTAAGTGCCAATGAGCTAATGCTAAAGCATTTTAATATTGAGCCTGAAGTTGAAGCTCTTGATTAACTAGTCAATGTACTTCCATACCAACATTTAGGGTCAACGCCTTTGGGCATTGAAAGAAATAATAACAATCGCAGATGCAAACTGCTAAACTGCGTTCAGACATCCGTCCGGAGCTCGAAGCATAAACACTCCTCTTTTGAGTTGAAAAGAGCAAGCGGAGGTGACTTGAGCATCTGCCTAGAGGATTCCTTGATGCCTCCCTTTGAAGGTACTTCCCGGCATTTACAACTGGGAAGAGACCCTGGAGTTGACCCAGAACTTGTTTGAGGAATTACATAACCTGTCTGTCCTGGGGTCATCCTGGTATATCCTGAGGGAAGATTGCTGAGGGAAAAGATGTCTTGGCAACCTTGCTTAAGCCAGCTTTATTCTCTGCCCAACCTGATTGTTGGATGGATGGATAGTTTCAGATACCCATTCTCCTCACAACTCTCTGATGTTGGAAAGTGAGGGAAGAGGGGCTAACATTCCAAAACAACAATCTCTCATTGACACTAACTTTGAGCTGATTTCCGTATTTGTAGAGATCTTAACAAGCTCCACTGATTACTTTAAGCCCTTTGCTGTTACTCCAGGGATCTTTACCACAGTGACCAATCGTTCTTATGCCTCTGCAGTTATCTTTGCTGGGTTTCCACTTTGAGGAAGCGTAACCACAGACCTAAATTATCCCAATTTGTGGGCAGTTCGTCTAAACTCGTCAAGATCCTGCAAATAAACAATTATTAACCATAGCTCTTCAGAGATGTCTTTTTGGAAAAAGCATGGTTCACATTAGCAGAATAGCTAACTCAAAATGTTTGAGTCTTTCACATACAGATACGAAACATCTCCAATCTTGTCTCATGGATTCGACCCGCGGTTTACTAACTCCAGACTCCAAATAGCTATTGTTGATTACTTCCTTTAGGCCAGACATTCACATACTTATTCCAACCTGTGAATGTTTGACGGAACAATACAAAGTTTTGTAAGTAATTAGTTAAAATAGTTGCGTTTTTTCATAATGGTAAATAAGAACTCCTTTCCACTCACAAGGCTTCATTTATCTTGCTCCCACGGCTAGTGGGGGCATAGGAGATTCCTGACCTGACGTCAGCCACTAATTCTCACCTCACACATTACAGGAACCCATGTTTCATGCCAACACAAGCACACACTGTAACTTACTGTATTTCTCTGGAAGTAACCGTCAGACACAAAACTTTTCACATCCTTGTGACCTCAGTCAGTTCCACGTGTGAGACATTATTGACCCTTTGACTCATGGGATCAGCGGAAATTCAGAGGAAGTGCAAAAGGGTGTGTGTGTGTGTGTGTGTGTGTGTGTGTTTGCTTGTTTGCGTGTGTTTGTCCATTTTAGAATGGGCCTGTGCACACAAAAGAGGGCATTCCCGAATCCCACTCTCTCTTCCCGGCTGTGGATCACTCAGTGGTCTCTGTGGGGCTATGGATAAGATCAGTCTCAGCCCTGATAATGTCACAGTCTCAGCCAGAGCGGCTTCTGTTGATAGACCACCCCTCCTCAATCTCTAACCTCCCCATCAACAACTACCCCTGAGGAAGTGAGGGTCATCTCCTGGAGGGCCTTATCTAAATAAGCCACCGATAAACTACTCTAGTCTGGTAGCGTAGATGAAGAAAAGGGTTTCTGGAGAGTCAGCAGATAAGGAAAGCCACCTGCCAAATATTATATTAACCCTGTGAACCTGCCTGATGCAATTTTTGTCAAAAACTGTTTAGACTTTTTACATTGAATTTTTCATGATCAAGGAAGGAACATTTCAGTGAATTTTCAGTGACACATTTCACATTTCACACAGTGATTTGACACATTGTTAAACAAGAATACTGATACCCCATTTTTGGGGTATCAACTTTCAAGATATTTCAATGCAAAATTTTTGAGTTAGCTGTAATAAGTATGATTAATCACTTATTATATTACAACATGCAGTGTCATGTGTTAATGAGTTCATGGTCAAGTGCCTGTGCGACCTACAGAAGTTTTGTGCATCAGAGGAAATGAGTGATGTCAGTCCTCCCGCCTGTTATGGCTGCTGGCCCATTGTTTGGCCAGTGTTTCCATCACGCCTCCCAGTTGCCTGACTGGAGTTTCAGTGTGAGCAGCACAGGAAAGAGGGTAGAAAGACCCTGACCTGAGCTCACATCCTGCTTTTGTTGTGACCCTTTTAGGAATGTTGACGAATGGATAAATATTTGCTCAAAATTCCTTTTTTTACCCATATTGATGAAAACATCTGCACCCTTTGGGCATCTCTGAATTCTCGGTGATGCGCTCAAACAGAAGCTACTTTAGCTTTATCATTCATTTTGTCCTAATAGCTATATGTTTTACAAATTCCTCTGGAACTGGAGCTCACGTAACTTAGCATTGTTGATGGCTGTGTTAAAACACATTAATTTCTATGATGTAAATATGGAAAATGAGACATCTGGTACGCAATGACCATGCAGCAAAGTAGCACATACTGACGTATTATTCACTCTTGTTCATCCCTGTTGGATGATGTTAACACGGATGTTTTAAGAAAGAAGCAGCCAATGGCAGTAGAAGGCTTTTCTGGTGCCATAAGTTACATCCAAATATATATCTTTCCAAAGCAGGTCAAATACGATCTATTTTTAAAAGTGCACTCATAGACCAGCTGTTCACACAGCAGGGAATGACACAGCTGTTTTGAATTCACCTTTATGTGAGTTGTTGGAGGGAAGATGCTACTGGACTACTTTCCCGGGCAGGGTAGGAGCCAAACCTCCAGTACAGGTCTAAAAATGTAGTCTAAAATGTAGTTTCTGTCGTTTACATTCTATACAGAATTTCACATATATTATTGGTGTAGCGCAGTGGGTCTTCCTGCCCTGCAGAGCTGTCGTTCTGACAAGAATAACTCAATCATGCACAGGGTCAATCAATCCTGAAGTTCTCGCATGAATACGGCCTTTCCTTACCCGAAGAGAAATAACTGACTTTTCTCCAATGGCTTACTCCTGGTACCTTGACTAACCTACACACCTTCTGTTTGTCCAGGCACAGCAAGTGAGTTCCAACCCTCTGGGTTCAGGCCTGGGTTACCTGCAGCACATCTGCCAACTGATCGAGAAGATCGGCGAGCTGCAGGAGACCAACCTCCTGCTGCAGAGGCAGATCTGCGGTCTACAGAAGGACGGCAGGATGACAAAGACCAAAGAGGTGTGGGACTGTTCTGTCACTTGTGTTTTTGACTGGGTGGAGGTCTGATGCAGACAAGCAGTAGATCCCACATCTTGTGTGGGAGGGGGGGGGTCAACCCTGTTTACGGAATATCTGAGAGTCTGTGTCAAACACTAGGGGTATCATATGCTTTTTCTTCCATTATGGGAAATGTACGATTAAATCAGGTTTATGGTCTGTAGTGTAATTTGTAGCTGTTCTCCCCATTTTACTTTCAAATAAAAGAACAAAGAACAATTTTTCACATATTACGGTTTAGTTTCTGGTGTTGTACTGTACTTACATTTACGTACGAGCTAGAAAAGTCAACGCTTCTATTGTACAACAAAATAACAGTGTGGTTTGTGGGTTATAATCTCTGTGTTACACAGGATGACAGCTGGGCTATAACAAAAATACAGAATTGTTAATTTTACAACTGAGTATCTAATACAAACCTGTCATTTCTGGCAGTATAAACATCACCCTAGTGGCACATACAGGGGGTTCTCCAAACAAGAGACTTTCTTCTTAACGGCCTTGGCACAATTGGAAATTCAGAAATCCTGGACTGGCACGAGTGCAGTCAGTTTCGGGCTCAGAGGCCGGAACAGCTGAACTCTGGAGCCAGCAGGAGTCTAAGACTTCAAAGCTTTCAAAGAAACTGAGCCAAAGAGAGGGACAGAGGAAAAGAAGAAAGGGGAGGCTCAGTGTCACTAGTTTTAATTCATACAAGCACTCCTTTCAACTTTATAATACATTATAACATAACATTCTTAACCAAGTAGCATCAAACCAACTCTGGTGAAATATATTGTAGATGGCCGCTTACAAATCAGATAGAATAAAATAAATGAAAAGCATCAAAGGGGTGATGTGAGTGCATTGTACAGAGGCTTCTTTCAGCACTGTCAATTCCAGTTCCGTTTCTTTACACCGGGTCACATTTTGGCCTTCACCCCGTGACGGTGTCAGTTGTTATTGTTCAGTGCCTGCTGCTCTTTGGTTGACCAGGTTATCGACTGTGTTGCCTACTGAGACTGTGCCTCAACCATCCGTGGATGTTTGCCCGATGCTCTGTCCATGGGACCACACGTGGTTTCTTCCTCAGTTGGTTGTACAGTGTATTGCTTCAAGGGAACCATTATACATACAGAAAAAATACAAAAAACAACATTAATCTTACTCATGTCCCATATCTCGCTTATGTGAAAAATATACTTGCGTTGGCCTCTGCAGGCCCTTTGCGGTCAAGCCCTGAATACCTGGAGGTTTCACAATAACAAAAAAAGGATGAGGCATGACTGTGGCGAGCTGTCATCTTCCCCCGATGCTCATGTAGAATATAAATGAACAGCGGTTATGTAAGAAAAGCTGTGTTGATACCAGGAGGGAAAACGTGTCCGTGTGTGTGTGTGTGTGTGTGTGTGTGTGTGTGTGTGGGCTGTTTTTCCAGAGGCCCATTAGAACCCTGCCTCCGCAGCAGGGGAAAGGTTAAAGAGTAGAGCAGGGGAAAAAGAAATGTTTTGACAAAAATTAGGATATTAAGAAATGACTATATATTTTTCTTCCTTCGGGGGCGACTACAGTAAAAACATTATTTCATACAACAGGAAAGGAGGGGGGGGGGCGGGGAGAAGACGTTTCTCATCCCTTGCCTTTAATCTCCTCCACGTGACCCAGCTGTTGGCCGCCGGCATTTGCGCAGTTTTCACCTTTATAAGATTTTATTGCTTCTCCATCCCACCTCCTCTAATACTCAGCTAAATGAAGTGGCACCCCGAAGCAATTCAAATGTAACCGCTAATTTTAGATACAATCAACAACTCCGACACTCAATGTAACCCATGTCATCAGGTAGCAGATCATTTAAGAGAAACACAGAATCAATTTTTTAAACAAAAAGGCGACCAGTTGAAAATCTGCACAATCTAATGTTATGATACATGGTGAGTAAAGAATATTCCCCGTTGGCCTTTTTACAGGACTTTTTCCAGCAGCACTGCAGCTGCGGAGCCGCCAGCCTGAGCTTCCAGCAGGTTCAGAAGAGACACTCCAGAAGTGAGTGTTTGTCTCCCAGCGGAACCCTGTCTGACCTGTCCACCATCCCGGAGGTCACCCAGCATCCTCTCGTACCAGCCAGGGGAGGTAATAACGCATGGCTTCATTTTACAGTATTCTCTTCTTTGGTTTCATTTTCCCTCTCATTAACAAAACCATCTTCTGGGTGAGCATTTTTTTTTTTTCAACCAACTCTTTCATTTGTGTATGCGAGGAACACATGCTCCATAGTGTAGCATCAGGAGAAGCTTGGGGAGAGTGATGATCCCACCCGAGGTTGGTCAAATTAATTTGAAAGAGAAAACAAAATGGAAGAATATAACTGGACTACATCTAAATGTAACTCTTTCTGTCTGCCATTATACCCCCCCAGTGGTTGCTTCGCACCGCCTGTGTGACCTTCATTCCAGTGTGTCCCTTGTGCGTCTTTTTATCATCTTGATGCGATTAAGTGTACAAATGGGGATCCCGACAGCTGGTCCCAGGCGGTCTTTCCTCAGAGTCATTTGTCGTGTTGCCCTCAGCAGTTCGCGCAAAAAGTGACAGAGGGGAGCGCCTCACACTTACACACTGGCCCAGTCGCTGCATAAGTGGGGGTGACAGTTGTACTGTCAGTTTTGGGAGTTGTCTGACGCAGGCTTTCCGAAATCCTCCACCGAAATAAAGAAGACACTGCCGGGTGATCTGACAGGCGCTCGCAGTTTGACTTTGTGACAGAAGATTTATAGTCGGTGATAGATGACGGTGCGTCTGAACCAGACAGTGCCAAGAGAACCGTTTGATTAGGTAAGCGAGTTCAGATGTAGCTTCATCTAATACGGTAGAATCACTGGGCTAGAAAGATACTGTAATAGCTTCACTCTTTAGTGGACTGGCCCCCGTCAGAGTCACAGATTCTATACAGACATACAGTCCTGCTTGGTCTGAGTCGATGATATGCAGCCGAATCCCCCATAGGTTACCAAAACCACCCCTTAATTAACATTTAGCATTAAATTGCTAGTAGGATCAGCAGTTAATAACCTGCTCCAGTGGGATGTGTCAACAAATATACAAACGCACACCCACATATTAATTTCAGCGTGACACGCTGCTGAAATGGATCTAATCGCTATGTAATTTAAAAAAGCTTCGGCGGCGCTCGCGTTTCACAACCTGACCCCTGGAGCAACCCCACTGTGTTTTTCTGCCCCGGTGTTTGCCTTGTCATTAGACCCCTGCTCCAGGTGATGTTGGTCTTTTTCGGGAACGCCGCCGGCTGCTGAGTTAATGTTATCATGACCATTGTGTTTTTTCGGAGCCGCTCGCGTTGCCTGTGGACAGCAGTGGTGAGCGACAGCTCGGCGGTCCCGCAGGGAAGATGAAATTATGACTCGAGGCGAGACCCAGGCGGCATTCCTGGCCTCCCGGCGGGAGCACATGACGTCCCGTGGACTCTGGAATGCCTGGGTTCTTCCTCTGATGGACGGGAAACGGGATCTGGAGGAGAGGTTTAGAAGTAATGGAGAAGGGAGGCCCTAATTAGGTGCAGAAAAGAGGCGAGTTCTTCAGAGGCCATATAGTGAAGCTTTTCTGTCTCATACCATCTACAGAAGGTTTGGGTCGTTTCCACGCAAACAGCCCAGCTGATGAATTGGGCAATTCAGAATTCCACAATCAATCCATGTATATATTCATGTACTTACACACTATAAACATGAGATGAAGCCATCGCAAGAGTTTTGGGGTTTCCTTACCTTGAGCTGTTGTCAGACATGAACTCCGGAAAATGTCTGGAACCCATTGTCCGAGTTTGAGTCTGAATTGTGTTCACAACGGCAGGAACGTTTCCGTAACATTCAGCCGAGGGGTGGCACTTGGGTTGAGCGCCTACTACCTTTCAATGAATCTTATGAAAGTTTTTGTTCTGCTCTATTCTTACATGGGCTCCCTCGGGCATTTTCCTGAAATGTTCCCAGGGGGTTGGCGGGATAAGTAAAGAGTAACCTTTGCGGACATTTTTGCGTTCTCACAAACAGCCTATCTCGGAAAAGTTCATAAAAATGACCGGACTTCAGCGCACGTTTGATAGCAGCTAAGGAGAGACGGAAGTAGGGGTCGTGCCAGGAGCAGTAGAAACTGTAGTAGGCGCATGTGATAAGGAGGGGGGGGGGGAGTACGTGGGTGGGTGTTTACATGTTAATGGAAGAAAATGGGGAGCGGGATGGACAGAAAACAAAAAAAAAATCTGGTCTGTGCTGATTTCTATCACAGTCTGTCATAACAGCAATCCCTCCCTTCGCAGCACGTGACCGCTTCACCTCACAAATGAGCAACAGCTTTGAACACTGTAATTAAAAGTATGTGCAGAGTCGAGAGTGACCATATTTGTACACGCCGGGCCCCTTCCTTGACTGGAACTGGCTTTTGTAGTGATATCCGTGGACTGAACTGGGTCAAGCCCTACTCGGTATGTAGGTTTGGAAATGAGCGCCTCATCACGCTTAGCAAACAGCTGTTTTCAGTCAAAAAAAAGGACTGTATATTACTTGACGAGCACCAAAACAGCAGATCGACGAGATATGTATTATCAACTCATGCTATGGAGTGAGCCCAAAAGCAAACACTAGTAACACAATGAACCAGAATGCATAGAATTGAAATGGAAAGTCATGTTGACATATTCCCCAAAGAGACCAGATGAACATTTTTAGCTTTTTAAGATACAAATTTCCCAAAAGACGATCAAAGACAAGGCGTTTTGATTTCAGGAAAGTGCAAATATTCAAAAAAACAGTACAAAGTACATACTTCAGGGCCTCTTAGGTGGACTACCGGATAACTGTACAAGGAACGAACTGCCTCACCCGAAGCAATCGCTCCCACGCACACTCTGTTAATGCTGCTTGTTTACGGTTTGTGTTTCAGACGTGATTGGTGAGGCTTTGACACCCGTCCCACTTTGGAGGAGAGGCCTGAACCGAAGGAGCTACACCGAGGGGGAGGTCCACTTCCTCGGGGACAGCGCCGAACGGCTCTCCCTCCCCCAGCGCAGGGTGAGTCATGTGCACAAGTTATAAAGGCCCACTCCAACAATGACAGTCATTCTCCCATTGTGTAACACATGTTGTTGTTGTTGTTGTATTTTGTTTGTTAGTATCAATACTGTAAGTCACCGTGAATAATTTAGGTCACTATAGTACAGATTCCAAGCACATGGTCCACAGCTGCAAGTGTCCAAATCTACTTTTGCTAGTTTAACGGTGGGGGGGGGAAAGATGTCCACACCAGGTGCACGGTTCAAAAGGGGTTGTTATCCCTCAATCAACTTTGGGTGTGTTTTGGGCGTAGCGTGCAATAAACCGGAATGAGGGCCATCTCCCAATCCCCATAAAAGCCAGGTGCACGTGCACATTGCTGGATGTGCCGGGTAGTTCGAAAAGAAGCTTGAGCAGATTATCCGTGTGCGTGTAACAAGCAGTGTAGATGTGCTGTGAACCTGCCAGTATAGCTGCACACCACTATCTTAATAATCAGCCTTGAAATAGACTTCAGGCCAGGGTTTTGTTGGTCAGTCACGCAGCCAATTTTAGCACCAACACACCCATGGGATAGATGGACACCTATCCGAACAACATGGGCACTGGACAGGAAAATGAAAAAAAAGTGTCTAAAACTTGCCGAGTCGGGTGTTAAAATAGATTCAAAGTTGCCCAACATCCAGTACCTCTGTTTACTGTCTTCATGGAGCGGCAAAACTCCCCGCTGATGACCCATGACGAACGAAATGCTTTCTCGGGGTGTGGAGCGGTGATTCTCCCTCAGCGTGGGCCTCAGCTGTGGGAACTGACAGCAACCAAAGCAGAAGGAAAGATAATACTGCTCCAAACACAATAACATGCTTCTTCTTTTTTTTTCACTCTTTCCAAAGGATAGA
This sequence comes from Scophthalmus maximus, assembly GCF_022379125.1. Lineage (NCBI taxonomy): Eukaryota > Metazoa > Chordata > Actinopteri > Pleuronectiformes > Scophthalmidae > Scophthalmus > Scophthalmus maximus. The sequence goes on along the minus strand of NC_061524.1, from coordinate 6,270,117 downwards.
TGAATAAATATTGAGTCGATGTCCAATTGCCAGCTTTTCCCATAGCGTTCCACTTCATCGCATGGTCTTCATCAGTGAATAGCGTTGTTGGCACGGTCGTCGTTATGTAACGCACCAGGCGGGGTCAAGGTCTCCCCTTATGTATGATATACTATACTCGGAGACAAACAGCAGCAGTTCATGAAGATAAAAAGGTTCATGAAAGACGTTGGATTGTCCTGTTTCGGCACCAGTGGGAGTCCCCTGGACCCCGGTGTTGACTTTAATGGTGCTGGAGATCTTCTCTCAAGACGGTCACTGCACAGGAGACCTTATCAACCCAGTAAACTTGTTGATGCTATGGGCCTCTGACACACCGAGAGCCGCTCATCACTGACCGCTGCTGGTAGTTCTTCAGTGCGTCTGCTGCTAATGGCTTCAGAGAGCCGTTCGACTGTGGGTCCACCCTTGTGGATGAGAGATGAGAGTCTTTATTCCAAAACAAGCAAAAGATTAACCACCTGACCCCGCATGTACCGAGGGTGGCACGGAAAGGAGTTCCGGCTGAAAGTAACGTGTATATGGTGGTTTTTCCTTCTTCCGTGTCTTTCTGTGCAGCTGAGCGAAAACTACACTTGGGGCCGAGTCAAAGACCTGGTGAGGAAAACGAAGTTCAGGGACCAGAGCCGGCTGGGACTTTCCTCCGCCTCGCTGAAGATGTCCTGCCCACAACTCTACAGGTGAGGAATACGCTACAGATTCAACATAGAGCGCTGTCTTGTCTGTAAACTCTGCTTCATATATCGCCCAGACCCAAATAACCAGTCAGGCTATTGTTTGTTTTTTTGGTTTCACTACTTCAAGACAGCTCGTGGTTTTGGTTTCCTTCAAGCCCCACTCCCTCGATTTGTTGGATTCTAATTATTTATAAATAATATCTCCGAGCAAAGACACACCTCACTGATGAAGATAGTCATTTGGAATTTGGATCCAATTACTTGTACTTTCGGTATATTCTACAATATTTGGACAGCTGTTATATCCCCCCAAAATATATGTGACTCTGGGCTTATTTAGAATTACATGGCTAGTAAGGAAGAGAAATACCAGTGACGGATTTAGGACTCACAGAAACATCACTGCAACAACAGAAAAGAATCACACGAAATACATATACACAGATTCTCATGTTCTAACAGTTCTGTCCTGCTTTCTCTTTCCTCTATATTTGTAAAAGAAGTATGAAATGCCATCTGTGTTGGAGCCCACACTTAAGTGTCCTTTGATTTGTTGATTTTGTTGAATTTTTTTTCCTTTTTGCCCATGTCTCGTCCTTTTGCGTTAAAAAATGGCACCAGTGAAAAGAAGCCGTGCTCTGTTCCCCCCGTGTGTTGGACCAAACCTGAAAAAGAAAGAGAAGGAATGCAAGTCATTTAGCTGCAGTGAATAAGAGCCAGCATGAGAGGGAAAACTGGTGACAGCTTCCGTGACTTTTGGGGCAAGTCACAGTGGTGGGACAGGTTCCTGGAAGATGCAGATGAAAAGGAGTTTCTTGGCTTCATTTTCTCCCCCCCCCTTGCCTGTGAGAGGAGGGGGTCAAGAGTGTGGATTCACTTTAATGTGAGGGGTTTCACAGTGCAGGAATCTGATGGGAGGTGGAGGACGGCCAGCCCTTCAGCCTCTCCTTGTGTCCTGACCGGGGCTTTGGCACCGGCCCAGAAGGGCCGAGAGAGGGAAAGGTGGGGGGGGGGGGGGGGGTGTTGCAGAGTCAGGCCTGAGGTATGCCTGGAGGAGTGGGAGAGTCCCCCTGTGGTTTGAAGCTCAGGCCTGGCGAGAGATATGGCCGCCGTCCAGGATTCATTAAAAACAACAGCACCCCCCTGCTGAGGCATGCATGCCGCCCTGCTGCGGGGCTCCTGACCATGTGGGAATAATGGACAATAAATGGGTTTTTTTCACACTGCCAGGCCGAAAAAACTGCTGGGACGGGTCCACCACGAATACTGTAGAAAGCCAGAAGCTGTCATTAAAACCTGGCCCCTCTTCTTTACAGGCCTGATCTGGGACCAGTAGAACCTGCCGGCAGAAACCGGAACTCCATGATTGTGTTGGGCCACCAGAGCAAATTGGACTGCCCCTGGCTACAATAAACGTCCAGGTACTGCAGACTACTTTGTTATCTTTACTCATCAGCACAGCTATAGGAAATATAAATAAGGAATAAAAGACATTAGTATAATTCCAGGCGTTTGAGACAGAGGGTGAAAAGAGGAGCTGCAGGAATGGGCAGTATGAGAGCACTGATGCCAAATTAAAAGAACGAACCTGAACATGAGCATAATGTCCCATTTAAATAAGTCGCTGGCAAACGAGAAATTTTTAATCTATAATAAAAACAAATTCTAACCTCATGTTATCGTTTCTAACCTTCCGTCGAGAAGGCGAAGAGACGGCACTTCTCTTAACTCAACCGTCCGTCTTTGTCTCCTCTGATCAGATTCAGACGGTCTCACCGGAGGAAGTGACGCGGGGACGGTTCAAGAGAGGAGGAGGGGAAGAAGCAGGAAGAAACGAAAGGAGGAAACAGAGGACGTGAAAGAGAAGAGGCTCGTGTGAGGGATGATGTTGCTGCTTGTGAAGGAGAATGAGAGTGAGAGTGAGGCTGCTGTATGTTTAAAATGATCTACACTGTGACACACTGTACATTAACAGCATTATACTGTACTGTGTATGCTCTGTTAATACTATTTTACGCCAGTTTCCACGCGGACGCTGCAAAATCCGTAACAATCCAACTAATGTGAAACATACACGTGCTTCATGTTTTTTTTTCATATTTCAACTTTTCATTTTGTAAGACCTTGTAAAAGGTGTTCTTCACAAACGGCTTTGTACAATATGTGTGCGCGCGTGAAATGTTGTATAACTGGCGTGTAATGCGGAGATAATGAGTTCCAGTGTGTGTGCCCTGCGTGGATCATACATCACGTTAACACCAGAGCTGTATATAGCATGTCGGACAGAGGGCACGGCATCGCCTCGTGTCCCATTTCCAATACTAAATATTATCGCTGTGCTGCGCGGATCTTCAGCAGAACTCTGACAAGCAGCAGCTCGGCCCTAACCTTTGTTATTTGTCATTCTCAGCCCCATAAACTCAGACGACGGGATGTTTTAATGCTTCTTGACGTGCAGCACTTGTGTTCGACACCTCGAGCACTGTGATTTATCGACCGCGCCGGCAGTTGCGTCATTGACATTCTCGTCTCGCTCCGGCCGACGTGGACTCATAGAAACAGAAAAGATTGTTCTGCTTTTACTTTTGTCTCTGAATGTTCAGAACTGCAGTCGGGAACATTTAAGGTCAAAGTTAAAAGGTATCTGTTCACATTGATTGACAGAGACTCAATCTTTGTGTCAGGTTGGTGCCATTTTTTGAACTGGCTAAAGCCTCTTTCTTAATGTTAAGCACACAAAAACGGAATATTCCAGTAATGTGTTGTTTAGTCCTTTAAAGACACAACTGTCTTGATTCCGGTTTATGACTTCTGATGGTTCTCAACAAACAAAACAATCTTGGCAGATTGAAAGATCACTGACTTTGACATTCGTGCCATAGATTGCGTTGCCTCTATAATAATAGTGTTTGGATATCATGCAACCGACCGATACTTCATATAATATAACGTAATTATATTTTACTCCAAAGAGGTAAAAACAAAGTATTTACTGTGTCCTGTACTATCTTACAGTGAAAGAAGGGATGTGTGTTGAGTTTCTTTTAAACAACTGTTTGTGTGTAAATTATAGCTGATGTTTATCTGCAGGATGTCAGACAACTGTATGTGTTTTATATGAATGGCATCAATATTAAAATTTATTTTTCAAAATAAAGTGCGATCCAAAAGAAGCTACTTTAGTGTGAAATCATTTTGCCGACACAGACTTTGCACCTGCGGCTCACGAAGCGATTGTACTAATGAGGTCAATTTACAAAAGCTAAATAACTTTAACATGAAATGATTGTACTGTGTCTCTTATATGTATGAGATACTGTATTTCTCCATATCTCAAAAATTCCAGATTGAATTAAAACATCCTGGAAGACAAGACACAAAGATTGAAACTGAACGAGAATACCCGAATGTGGGGGTCAAACATTAAGGTCCTGTCAGCCAAACAATAACCCTGCGACCAATGAAATGAAAGTAGGACATTTAATAATGCTCTTGTTGAATAACGCATTGTATTTCACACTGTGGCCATATTGTTGCCATACAAAGACCTTGGTGTCACCGATTACTGCAACACTCCATCCCTCCATTCATCCACAGTGTGATTGGAAGGAGGTGAACAAAACTGTGTACAAAATAACAAAAGACTTGACACTGTGACGTTAAAAGTTTTAGACGAAGAACAATAACGACGAAAAGGCTTGATTTAGAAAACGGTGGTTGAAAGGTGGACACCCTGCTGTCATATGCTGTAACAAACGAACATACAGTATAAACAGTACACAGAGTTTTCTGTGTGTGACCACTGCCACAACATTTTGATTTCTCCCACTCATGTGCAGCTGATATGTGTTTTGATGGCAGCACGCCGTTTGGCTGTTCCTTCTCCAGAGCGCTGCATGTGAACGCACATCTTCACACTGACACACGTGAATGGAATGGAGCCATTGTTGCTAACACCTGCGCTCTTCCCGCTGACTCGATCTGAAGTCGTGTTTGTGTCGTGACTCACTTGTAGCGCTGGTTGCCGCCTTCTTCACACCACATGTTACGGTTAATGCTGACGTTGTTGTTTTAAGAACTGTGTGCAGCAGTTAATCCTAATAATTAGTCTTGACTGACCTCATGTGGCCACGGTGTGTAACTACGAGGTTTGGGCTGAATCTCCCAGAGGAATCTGCGGCGGGAGCTGTTTGAACTGTTTTGAGCAGCAGTGGCTATTTGAACTGAAGCTAATGCCTTGCTCAAGGTCAGTGGAAATGATTATGTCTCATAGCGCTGACAGTGAAACGCTGAAGGTCCCATATGTCACGGTAGCTTAATGGCGACAGATCCCATCACAGCTCTGATAAGGCATCGGAGTGATCTGGAAATAGTGACTCTGCTTTTCTTTGCTTTGCTAAACACGTAGAAACGTAGATGTGAAAAAGACAAACCACAATATTGATGTTACAGATGTGTGCACGCCAAATTCCTGCAGGGCAATATTTATTTTGGAAATGCTTCATTAATCCACTGATAAATCCACTATGAGCCTCTGTGCCAGCATCTCCACATGCAGTACACTGGTTCTGAATATATCGTGACCACACTGACACCTTGTGGCGGCTGCCAGTAATGCCTCCACTACACTAAATATCCTGCTTCCTGTTAGTTACTAGCTGTTTGTATGTAATATGGCCTTTGTACTAGTCTAAATAGTTAACCATGGTGGTTAAAGAGATATGAAAAGCTGTTGCACTCTCCATATTCATCACAATTAGTATAAATAGATATACTGTGTGTGTATATATAGTTGTATAATGTATAACGCACAGAATTCACACATTTTTTTATTTTTATTACATTCTTCTCATTTAAATTTTATATTTCTATTGATTATGATTTTCAAGGTCTGTATAAATTTCTATTCTTAAAGTATTCAATAAAGTATTTCAGATTTTTGATATTTAGCAACTATTTGCAACTTATTTTAAATGTTAATTGTGAAGCGGCCATCAAGATCTTGGCAACCAACATTTTAAAAGTCAAGAAACATATTGTAGGACTTCAGCTAACACAGACTGTGTAGTCTGGACCATTGCCTAGTAAACTTGCAAATTTGGGGGGATGTCCCTTTAAGTGTGTGTGTGTGTGTGTGTGTGTGTGTGTGTCAGTGTTTGATATCAAATCAATGTAAATATATGAAAATAGATAATTAAAGAAATATTTAAAAAAAAGATTATTCTTATTAAATAATGTTTAGTTGTGTTTTTCTATTGATTATGATGGTGAATCAACCTTTTTTTTCCCACCAGCTGCTTCAGTGAACACAGTTTATCACAGCACAACACAGATTCTACAGCTCTTTGTGTAGAACCATGTTGTTTCTCCTTCCCACATCAGATTCCTCATTTCCCGTGCCTCCCCCAGCACTGTGGGAATGACAAGCATCCCAACAACCACAACAACAAAGCATTCAGAGACCGACTTTGATTTTTTCTTTTTCTTTCAATCTGGGAGGAAAACAATGAGAAGATTGTTTGTCAGAATCCACATCCAGAGGAGACGCCTTCCAAATGTGTTAACCCAGGACGGCCACATCTGATGTGAAGGTTTTATCCAACACACATGCACCTGATGGAATATATTATCCAGTGTCTGTGACATGAAGTTGTACATCCAAGCCTTCTTCTGTACCCAGAAGGGAACCATGCTACGAAGACTTCTTTTAACAGGCGACAGTGTTTTTGACTTTTTCGTTCACTTGATTTGATGTGTCATTTTAACCTGGTCAGTGTCGGTTACCATGGCGATGTGCGCCATTTAAAAGTAAGCCGCTAGGCGAGAGAAAAGCCAGAGTTAATAGCTTTGCGAACCCACCGCGGCTTGGGGGAAGCGGATCCACCGCCGGCGCTCGGAGGCCGAATGATCAGCGTTCCTCAGAAGTCTTTGTCCCAGCCGGACAGCTCATCAGGGGCCTCCTCGGTGTCAGGAGGAAAGATGTCAAAGTGACTGTGATCCATCGGCCCCTTCAGCTGCAGAGACAAGGAGAGGCGTCGGGGGGAATTCATCACATGATGTCAGCACGTACAGTGTCGTTGTACAGTGGGCTCCAGAAGTCGGCGTCGACATTGTGGATCTGCCAGTAGTTATCTGCAAGACCCCTTTAATTTCATCACACTATCCACAATGAGATTAAATCATAGACCTTCTCAGAGGCCACAGTTTAAATAACCCGCACGAGAAACATCTGGAATGGACTCAAACTCTGTCTCAGGTCATATTGTTTTGAAAACAGCATGACTTTTGAGATGTGTTTAAGAAATGTACGTATTGGTTATATACTTAAAATGCTAGGTACAGTAAAATACTATATCTTTGACTACCTGTTGACTGTTTGGACTTTAAATCAAGTGAAGAAAACAAGTTGGACGATGGACGTTGGATGACACTGTGCTCATTTTATCTTCGTCAGTAAAGTCTCGTTTATGGCAAACGCCCCGACACATTTTTCACTTCTATTCAAATACTGTCAGACCTTCCATCCACAATTCAGTTTTGTCCAGTTTTCCAACCCGTCGAGTCGCAGAGAGTTCACTGATCGGCGCGCCAGCGTTCTCTCCGCGGAGCAGGTTCAAAGCTGCCGACAGTCTCTCACCTCTCTCCTCAGCGGGGACGGCAGCTTGCGGCGCCTCAGCCCTTCCCAGTTGAAGCCCCGGAACCAACTACGAGAACACAAAGGAATATCTCACAGACTCAAAGGCTCCGCTTCAAAGTGTGCGACTCCTATCACACTGTACTTGTAGAACGTAGCCCTTCGACCACATGACCGGAGCTGGAAGTTAAAGTGCACTGTGATGCACAGTACACCCGACCACATGTGTCACGCCCTGTTCTCTACAACCAGCGCACTGCGACTGGTGTGGTCCTCGTCTCTGTTGCACAATGAGGCGTGTGAGTGTTGCACGGCAATGTCACTGTTCCTGGGCCTCCACTCTCTCCTTTGTAAACAGACAGCAAACACTCTGTACTGTACGTGCCACCCACGTTGTGTTTCGTCGGACGGTTGGCCAACCCCGTCGTACGGCCGCGAGAATGATTCTATATCGTCTCATCCTCAACAAAAACAGCTTAATTTTAGTGAGGATAAACACAGAGCCTGGCAATTTTATTGACAGGTTTAAGCTGTTTTCTTAATGGTGTCAATTTGTAGGCACAAGACTAATTTGTGATTTTTGGTGCTTGAATAATATGAAATAAAGGTAGGCACCATACGTTTATTTCTACATTTAAACAAAAGGCAATTCAAAGCGCTTTTTACCTACAGGTATTAATACGAAGCGTAAAAGGAAGAATTCCCTTCATAGTGAGTGGGGGGGGGGGGGTGAGTGATGTCACCTAGAAAGCAGCTTGACTTCACCGACGGAAACGGAGACTGACATCGTGTCAACAGCGAAAACTTACTTGTGCTTCTTTATGTCAATGATGCCGTTCTTCTTGTTCCCCAGCCTCTCCACTGGGCTCAGCCTGAGAGGCAAAACAAACACCGTTTGGTTTCATGTCAAGTCTTAATAACCCCTGAATTGTTCTGTTCAAAGAGAACCAGACGGGACACGTAACGTGTGGCTTCATAAAGCCAGCAGCAGCAGCAGCAGCAGCAGGAGCTGTGCGACAGAACATGACGAGCCGCTGCCACATTTAATGTTATATGACCCATGTTAGCATGACTGATGTTCTTGGCTGCAACATAATTATCCAGTAATTCATACTGCTTGGTATTCAACGCCAATAAGTCTGTGGTTAAAAGAATTATGAAGATTTGCATGAGTTCAATCAGGAAGAGGAAAAGAAATCAAGACTTTTTCTTTATTATTATTATTTTACTACATAAAAAATGTGATTGGTCCGTACTTGCACAGTCTCCTGATGAGGTCGTCTGGACGCTTGCCTATTCTCTTGGGGAAGTCCACCTTCTCGATGCCATGGAGGACCATGGTGTAAATCTTTATAGGGTCGGAGCCAGCAAAGGGTGGGCTGGAGGGAAAACAGAGTTTCACATTCTCTGGTTATTGCAAAAAGTACAAAAATGAATAAAATAATCAGACTGCACTGTTTAAAGGATGCCTATATGATGTATCTCTTGACAGTAAGATTAGAAGATTATCAAATGGTTTTTTTTGTACCATTAATGATTAAAGTCAGTATCTATCTTACAACACTCTTCACTGTTTTCTTGCTGCTGTCTGATAATTAATGAATGAATTGGTTAAATGGTTAATTGGTTGTGGCATCCAAACTTGTGAAAAACAAATGACCATGCCTCAAGGTTTTCCTTTAAATCTCGGCGGTCATAACTTGCTGACTTACTTGCCAGTGAGCAGTTCAAATATGAGGATTCCCAAGGACCAGCAATCGGCTCCAAAGTCGTGGCCTTTGTTCATGATGACCTCGGGGGCCACATACTCCGGAGTCCCACAGAACGTCCAGGTCTTCTTTCCGAGGCCAATCTTCTTAGCGAAGCCAAAGTCTGCCTGAGTAGAGTCCAGAGGAATCAGGGAGACGCACGCCACCCCCTTCAAAGGGAAACCAGCCTGACGCGGCTGCAGACGAGTGGCTTACCATTTTAACATAACCCTCAGCGTCCAGCAGAAGGTTTTCAGGTTTCAGGTCTCTGTAGACGACGCCCATAGTGTGGAGGTAATCGAACGCCTCTAAGACGCAACCAGTACAGAACCTGGCTTTGGGCTCATCGAAATAGCTCCTGGTTGGTTAGACAAAGGTCAAGAGATGAAATGTGGCAAACTTTTGTCTGAGGTGGACAAACAGGTGATTCTGTACAAAAACAGGAAGGGAAAACAGACAGCGTAAACACAGAGCAATAAATCACGATGTCCAAAAAGGCGAAAAAGAAAGACCATAACCTCTCCCATGTTTTAAGTCTCAACCAACTCTCGCTGCCTCTTCAAGCAAGTGTGATGCCAAAGAACAGCTCGACAGACAGGGAGCGAAACGCTGCCGGCGGTTTTCATGAACGCACACTCACATGTCCCGCAGCACAGTCCACAGCTCTCCCCCAAGACACGCCTCCAGCAGCATGTAGACAAACCTGTCATCCCGAAATGTTCGGAATAGCCTGAAACGGACGCACAGACAGCAAAGTAACTCTTTGTGTCGCCAATGCAAAGGTTTATCTGGTGCACCCATAAAAACGAATACAGTGCAACACAACATCTGGATTATCATGTTCTGTTTTTAGTGTATGTGTCTTTGAGTGGATGGTGATTAAGTTATTGAATAATGGTCCTTGTGAAGGGAGATATCTGTGGTGCCGTTGAACGGTACTGGTTTGTACATCCCATCCATATGGATTTTAATCGTCATGGATGATGATGATTGAATTAGAGTAAGATACTGAACTATACATAACCTAATAAGCACAGTTTGAACAGGCACTGCACTGCTTTGATAATTGCAGCATCTTTAAACCCCATTATAATAACAGACACAACTTAAACCACAGGCGACGGGTCCCAGCACTCAACTGCAGTTTCTTCAGGGATTCAAAAAAAAGAACTGATATACCTCAAACATCATTGATCCTCCATTGAGCAGTAAATCAAACAGAAGGCTGGTATTCTATGACAATGAATGAATAAATAAATATGGCGGAATGGGAGAACAAAGCAGTCACTCAGTTAGGAGTGGGAGTAATAGATGACAGTCACACTGGATCACCAGAGTGTCACCCTCTCTCAAGCCAACTCATCCCACAGGAAAATCCCACACCAGGCTCAGCACACGAACAATAAAACCTCTGAGGGTTTTCATTCTCACGCGACGTCTGAAAACTCCTCTGACCTGACGAGGAAGCAGCTGAGTAGCAGCGATGCCGGTGAAATGAGGTGGAGAGTGAACGGCTGAACTTTTCCAATCGAATGACAGTCAACAGACTGCTTGCACAAGGGCTTTGTCCTGTAAAGTCGTCGTCCAGATAAATCTCCGAGTGCGGTGCTGGGACCTGGGTCGGCAGCATTCTCCCCCAGCGGGGTTCCTTAGCAACTCTACTGGGAGGCCAACCCCCCGACCAGTCCTCCCTTCATCTCCTCCTGGAGAAGTACGGGAGGTTTGTGGCAGACCGATCCGTGGGTTGACATACCCATTCTCTAGCCTCTTGTGTTCAACTCGTACGCACGCTTCCACTAGCTCATATTAATCTTAACCGAGTTTTATCGTATCGGAACAATGGACGCACCGGGAAAAGAGTCAATCGGGATTCCAGGGTTTTGGGGGGGGGTTTCAAAACGTGCGTGATCAAACGTGACTTCAGAGCAAACTGAAAAACACGGCGGCGTATTTTTGGTGAAATAATGTGGACAACGACACGTTGCTCCTCGTGACAGAAACCCGAAGGCGCAATGACGCGCGCGGCCCCTCACCGTATGATAAACCCCGAGTTTGTTTGCTGCAGGATGTTTTTCTCCGAGTAGATGTGCTCCTGCTGTCTGGTGTCCACGATGTGCCTCTTCTTAATGCACTTCAGGGCAAAGGCGGTGTCCTCGTCCTTCAGCTTCACCTGAGGAACGGCAGCTTCAGTGAGCGACAGCAACTTAAGATAACAGCTTCTGTACGAGCTTCAAAAGAGAAGGCTCAGGGGTTGAGTATCAATCCTCAAGGTCAGGGTTTGGCAAGGCAAACATGTCAGGCACCGAACCAAAGCCAGCTAAATCATTTCCACAACACACGAGAGCTGCCTAATGTGACACTGGCTCACCAGCTCCACTCGTCCAAATCCGCCCATGCCCAGTGTGGCTACGACCTCGAGCTCCTGGAACGGCTGGTGTGGAGGCAGGAGAGCGATCCTCTCCCGCAGCCTCCTCAGCTCCTGGGCCTCTGCAGAGTCGATCTGAGGTGAGTGGGGCCTGAGGAGGGGGGGGGGGGGGGGACAACAACAACAGGAGCCCTTCTTAGTGTGAGAAGACCTCGACGTGCTTCGAATCAGGTTACGACCATTAAATAATAGTAAGGTGACATAATGATACATGAAGCGTGCCGTGTCTCCCACATCATCACTCTGCCACATTACGTTGTTTCATGTCGGGAGCGGGTAAAGGAAGGAAGTTTGATGCTGAACTTGCGACGCTTCTGACACTAACGTCGGCCTCGGCAGCAGCAAAAATCAATGTAACATTTAAAGAAACAAACGTGTCTATACAGCTCTACATGTTTGTCGTGTCATTGTGCACTCACAGGGCATTTCTTCTCTCGTCGCTCCTGGAAAGCTCCTCCACATATTCCTTCAGGCACGCCTGAAGCTCGTCGTATGTTCCCACCATTTGGTTGAAATTGCTGGAGGCGAGGGCCAAGGGGGCAAAGTACACGAAGAAGAGGGGATAACTTTCACTGTAGTGTGTGCTGGTGTGCGTTCGTTCACACTTACTTGTACCTTTTTTTTTCTTTGCAATGACAGTGGCAACCCTAATCCTCAACCAAGGACACTCAATGACATGATGAATTCCCCAGAATCCATAACCTAATCTTTACAATCAAAACTGAATGCTAACACTTTAGCAACAAACTTCATCATACTTGCAGATGCATTTTTAAGGATTTACACTTATTACAAATTACATTAAACTAGACAGTGAACTTGAGATAACTGCATGCCACTTACTCTCTGTCCACCACCAGGCAATGTGTGTCGCTCTCATTGCAAATGATGTTGGCTGAGCGAACGTCCTCACTGCAAACACACACATAGACAGTTCAGGACAAAGGAACAAAAGATAAACGGACCCACAGGAGCACACACAGTAACGTTAGACTTTTTTTACACGACATAAAAGATCTCCAACTTGGTGTTTTGTGTTGTTGCTTCGTTGTTGAGCTGTGTGCAGCGCTCTTTTCCCCAATGTCGATGTTGCTCACTCTTTTATGGTTAAAAACCAGGCATTGACAATCTGGGTTTAAATAATATACATTGACTAATCCATATTCAATCCATCCATCCATACTTTCCAGTCATAACTTTGACTCGGATGCTAACGTACACTCCTTAAGTCAGTTACTAATTATTCAGTTATCTATCGTGCAGTGTAAAGGCTGTGACACTTCACTTGTAGACACAATGGACAGGACAAGTGTACCAGGTTAATCCTTGTTCGTTATGTGTGTAAATGAAGAAACGGTGGAATAAACCCCACACATTTGTTATTTACATAATGAGATAGCATTGTATTAAGTCCATTTAAAAGTTCTTCATCCTTCAGGGAAGCTGCTGTTTGTACCTGATGAGAGCTTTCTCTCCAAAGTAGTCTCCGACTCCCAGCGTCTTGATTTCCTGTGGTTCAGCAAACCCCTCTGTGCGCTGAGTGACTAAGACCTAAAGATAAAAAAACACGGGAATGGGATCAGAAATGACATCTACTATTGTTATATTGCTCTGTTTTTGTTTTTTACTTTATGTGTATTGGGCCACATATAATCCAAGTCTGCGTGTTTATCATATTACGTGAACCTTGCTGTCAACATGAACGTCCTGCCAAACCCTTTTCACAAATCTGGCAGTTCAATAAAGCGTGAGCAATTGGATCCCAGCTCAATTGACGGCACTCAGAAATTCAAAAGTGACACCGGGTCATATTAGTACCCAATTTTAACAATAAGGTTTGTGGAGATTGCTTGTTGCGCGAGATATGGTCAACATTTGTTCAGTGTTTTACATACATTCTAATGATTCTGCTGTGGGTTCACAAACACAAACACGCACACGGGTTGAGAAAACATTTAGGTTTAAAGAGACTTCTCACCTCTCCCTTTGCAATAATAAAGAAGGTGTTCCCCTCTTCACCCTCTCGGATAATATACTCCCCTTTTTCAAAACAGTCCTGCGGAGATAGAAAGTCAGTCACTCTGTTGTCCACTTAGATACAATCTGAAACCATTTACTCAGAAGCAGACACTGTATGGAACTGGATGAAAAATATTTTGGTGAAGTGGGAAATACTCACGACTTCAACACAATCAACAATCTTGGCTAATTTCTTCTCCGGCAGGTCGCGGAGCAGAGACACACTTGCATGGAAACAAATACACTAAATAACTGCAGATGCTGGGATTGATAATATACAGTTACACGGCTGTGGAAATTTGTCAAATTTAATAAAATGAGTTAAAATGGCAAAAATGGCAGTACACACAATCTGTTGCATGTTGCATTTACTAGCATTTCTGACTTTGTAAATGGAATGGCAAGCAGTATTTTTGATGATATAGTCAAACACATCATATTTATTTATAAATTATTGGAAGACCAATTATGACATTTACACATGTTTAATTATGTCTACATTTGTTCTAAAATTTAGATTGGTGACAAAATATTGATGTTAGCAAAACCAACAAAAGGAAATCAGTGAGTATCAGTGTTAGCAAATAATAATACACAGTTCAAATATTTTTCTTGCACTCCTTAATATCTACCTAGATTTGATGATGTGTAATGTTGCTGGGAGATTTCACAGATTTGCGAAATGTTGTAGTACTGTTCTACTTGTGGGTGTTTTTTGTTGAGAAAGGTCACAGCGTGTGTGTGTATGTGTGTGTTTGTACCTGCGCAAGAAGCTGAAGTATTCCTCGTGTCTGGCCTGCGTGGTCTGCATCATGATGATCTGAAAGGTCTGGCGGTCCAGTGCCCAGATGTGAGACTGGGACACAGCTGGACGAGATGGGAACCATTAACAACATCACTACGGGTCCTTCTGAACAAACTGGGTCCAGGGCGTAAATGAGCTACACATATGTCCCCCCACATCTTAAACAACAAAAATGATCACTGATTATTACATTAATAATTCTATTAAATTATAGCATTTGACTTGATGCTGTGTATACGAACATTACTATACTCTGCACAAATCCATTTCAGAAGAACTTCCTCAATCCATTCAAAATGTCAGTTTACAACTAGCTCTGTCTTTAAAATGTAAATGTATTTTCCAGCCAATATTACATGCAGCAGGTAAGAGATGCTTAAACATATGTTTAATAAGCCCCTCTGTGAATACTCATCTGCTCACGCTCCATTCAGCCGGCAGGCCTCACGTACATGATACGATACGCTTGTCACACACACCCAACATGATGCACACCAAAGCACCAGGGAATATTTGCATATATGTAATCCCAAAGGTAACAGGTCTTGGTTTTTGCTGCCGTCACTCACCTTTGACGGTGGCTGTTCTCTTACAGTTGTACAATATGGCGAGTTCTCCGAACGCCGTGCCAGGACGCATCTCACCCAGCTGCTTTCCACTCTGGACGACCTCCAGCAAGCCGTCTGTGGGGAGGGAAAACATAAAGCACACATTTGAAGTGCATTTCGTTATTTACATTTTAACTGGACGAGCAAAAGAAGTGGTTATTTCCCATATTCAATCTTTTTTTTCTTTTTTTGTTAATCTTTTTAAACTCTCAACAACAAAATTCAACATCTGTAAATGATCAAAACAAAAACAGCAAATCTAAACAACTCACCTGTCTTATATATATATATATATATATATATATATATATATATATATATATATATATATATATATGTATAACTTTCTATACCAACTGGTATTTTAAAACGTATGAAATCAATCGACATCCTACTTTCTCATTTTAAAGTGCCGTCAGTGCTCAACATATTTTGCCGAGCTAACCTGCCAGTACGTAGAGGTAGTTTCCAGGTTCCCCCTCCTGGATGACCAGTTGACCCTCTGTGTAAACCTTCTCGTACATGCAGTCCACCATCTCCCTCATGTGCTGCGGCTCCAACTTCTTCAGAAAGTCGTTGTTTATCATTGCGTCGCTGATCAGCTTCTTGGTGCTGGCGTGGAAAGAAGAAGCAGGAACAAACACTGCGGCAGGTTGTTTTCCTCCGATGTAAAGTGACAAGATTGTACATTTGATCACCGCTGCAAAGAGGGTCCCGCGGCTGCACATGAACTACCACTTAAACATTCTATTAATATGTAGTTGTGAAATTGTGTAGTAGAATCATTTTTTCTTGTTTGGCTATAACATAGGAGGGATGTGGGGAACGTTCCAGCTGGCCATATTGTGCCTTAGAACCTTTCCATAACTTTCTATTTAGCACCACAACTTTGCTTCGAAGATTTTTGAAGGTGTCTGTGACATCTGGTGAATCTTGTTCAATGATACCCAGACAAATTTATTACAGGAACATAAAAGTTCTGTGGAAATTTATAAATATGAGACAAACGAGAGGACATTCAGGAACCGGCAGCATATTCAACTTGTAAATAAGGAGCAGTCCACAAACCTTGGGGAGCCCTCCGATAGCTCAGCCGAATTATCTCCTGTGACTTCCTGCCACATCATGTTCAGCAAGACCCCGGGGAGATCCCCTAATCATATGCAACTTTCACAACAAGATTTGGACAAGGTGGGAGAGTTTGCAAGACTGACGTGTGATGTAATAAGGACAGAATAATCCGTTTCACCTCAAGAGGGTTCTCAGTTGTTCATCAAAACTCTAAGGGGCCTTACGCTGTTCATTGTTACACAAGGATTGTCAACTGGGAGGGTGCTACGATTGTATTATTTTCAACAAATGTGACCCGATCCGTGCTGTTATGGTTTGGCATGGATCCTAGACCAAATACACCCTTCGCAAATTTGGGTCCTGGATTCACTGGGCACATGTTTGTGCGAATCCCTGTTTAGCACATCACACAGTGTGAGGTGTTTGTGCATTCAGAGAGACAGAGAATGCTGAATGAGAGTCTGCGAGTAGTGGACAAGGGAGACGAGCATTGGTTGTGCAATTGAAGCTCATAATGACTGAGACCCAACATTTAGATCCCCTGGCCTTTTGTTTCCCTCCATGTCTTTCCATTATCCTGCCATGCTAATAAAGCCCTTTGAAAATGTGGTTGGAATTACAAAAGCTTGCCAGAGCTCTCACGTCCTCCTGCCAATGATGGTCTGCCTGTGTTGATCACAGTTGATCCAGTTGTTTGAATAACAGGCCAGTTATTTGAGTAACTGGTGAAATTGTAAATTTTTTTAGTGGCAGGCATAGATTTCTTCTCAGCTTGAGTTGTAAATCCTGGAACCTCTCTGTGGTCAGCTACACTCACTGAGCACTCCATTAGGAACTCTAAAATCAATCCCACTTCTTAATGTCATGGTTTTCACAAGTATTCCATTGCTTTTAGTTTCCGCTCCGTGTTCACATGACTGTATCTCATCATTCCTGCGGATTCACGAGCTGCACATTCAGGATGCCAAGCTCCTGCTCTACCCCATCCCAACGGTATTAAACTGAATTCACATCCGATAACTGGGGAGCACACTGAATGTTCACCGAACTCACTGTCCTGCTCATGAAACCGGTCGGAGAAGACTTTTGCTTGGTGATTACTTGGTATCAGGGGCCCAGAGTGCGTCATGAAAACATTCCCCACACCAGCATACCACCAGCAGCAGCCTGGACTGTTGACCCACTGCAGGTTGGCTCCATGGATTCATGATGTTGACTCCAGATTCTGACTCTATCATCTGCAGCCACGGCAGAAAGTCCAGATTCATCAGACCAGTTTTCAGTTTTGAACTGTCCAGTGTTGGTGAGTTTTGCGTCCCACTGCAGCCTCAGATTTATGATCTTCGCTGACGGGAGTGGACCCCGACGTGCTCTTCTGCTCTTGTAGAACCATCCACCTCAAGGTTGGAAGTGTTGTATATATATTCCATGAGATCAGCAGTTTCAGGAATACTCCAACCAGCCAGACTGACACAATCTTTTCAAGGAAAAGCACTCAGTTCTGGTCTGAGTCATTTCAGGAGCAGCTAAACCAGATGCTTCCTGGATACAACGTTTATGACCCAATCTGAATACTATGGTACCATCAACAGTCAATCTCATCACAGAATACAGTACAGTGTAACACCTTCTCGTAATTATGATAGCGTAAGCCATAGTTCTTTGATTACGAAATAAGGTCTGCACATTGTGGTTTTGGTAAATGCAATTGGTACAAGCCATAATTGGTAATGGTCCAGAATTTAATCTGCCATGTCACCCAGCAAGTCCAGCAAGAGCTCCCGACTGTATGATCATCTAATCTCACCCAGTGACCATGTTGAAAAGCAAAAATATTGTACCTATATAATGTGCACAAACCAGAACAAGTGACTTACTGTGAGTCTTTTTGGACAACCCTCGCAACGAAGCCGTGTTCTGCCCTCAGGCCTCCGCAGAAGTTATCAGAGGTGGGTTCAGCGGACACACCTTCCTTTGCTTTGAGCCTTCGGTGGACCTCCACGGCCACCCTGTGAAAGCGGCTGGGACTCTGGTTGATGGCGCTGAAGCAGCGGTGGCTGTGGTGGCAGCAGGCCGGTGGGGAGAGGCCCAGGATGTTGTTGTAGCCAATAGCATCCTGCAGCTTGTCAATCTGAGAGACCTTGGCGTCCAGTTGCTTCTGAAGATGCTGTAACTGAAGCTCCTGGGCTCGAAACTCGTGGTCCCGACGGGTCAGCTCCGCTTCCAGGTGGGCAATTCGCAACCTGAAGTCCATAATGGGTTGAGACACTGAATACACATGGAGAGGGGGGGGGGTCTCACAAAGCTAGGCTGGTCTACTCAAGTGTCGGAATCATCCAGTAAGAAATGTTGAGCTTGGAGAATGCTAACATTTACAGTAAGAAGGCCAGAAGTGACAAACAACTTCGTTCATTAAATTTGGTTGATGTCTCGGTTATAGATGGAGTGTACTATGTCTGCAACTACATGTATGCTGTGTTTATGTATATTATATTCATATTTAGATTCATAATCTCCAAATGATCCATGTCAAATATACATTTCAACTTGCTTTTTACTTTTCGTCCCCGTAAGGAAGACAAGTCCCCATAATGTCACTGTGTAAACAGGCTTAGGTCCCCACAACACACACCTACACACACACACACACACACATGCGCGCGCACGCACACACACACACACATCTCAATAAGATGGAATAGTACAAGAATCAAGCACAGAGAGAATATTACAAAGTGAATTGTACCAACCTCTGAACAATTACAGATGAGGTCACATAAACGGTACAACATATAGATGTCACAGGTCCAATCAAACTGTAGGTCTTTTACAATAAAGTACATATATTCATAAGGTTTGGTTTGTAACCTGAGGACGTCTGTGTCCATAGCGGGAGGGTCTGTGCGGATAGAGGCCTGGCGGCTGTTCTCCTCAGCCCTCGGGGCTTTTATGGAACCGTTGCCCATGGCCACACACCGACTGGCCACCATAGGAATGGCCCACGGGTCAAATTCACCACGATGACTGTCCGAAAGGAAGCTGAGCGACCAGAGGGGGGCTCTGTCCCTCCTTCAATGACTCCTTTGTCAAATGCTAAAATGTTACCGACCGGGAATGAAAAGGACAAGCATTATTCATCGGGGTGTGAGACTTTTTCGGCTGATTGACGACATTTGTCGGTCAATCAATTATATTTCATGAAGGGAAATTGAAAAAATGAACTTAAATACATTGATTCAGGTTGACAGAATCCTGCCACACGTAGTGCTACTGTACCTTGTATCATATGTGCTACTTTCTCAGTGGTCATGGGCGAACAAAATAGTCACACATTACGCCTCATATTTATCATAAACAGAGAGAAAACATATAATTACTATTATATTATCTGTACCATCTGTCAATTATCCTTACGCATTTCTCAAACTGGATTTTGTCCATCTATTTTGTCTATTTATTAAGAAAGAGAGAAAACAAGTAAAGGGGAAAATTTTTACTTACAAATGCATTTGAAAATGATCCTGCTGCTCTGGAACATGTATGATCAGAATCTCAGTGTGCCTCTCAAGCAGCTGCATCTTATTTGGTTGCCATGCACAAGCACAATGACACTCATCCGTGCCGTGAGGGCTCTTTTCCCGTCGTCAAGTGGATCTGCTGAGGAAATAGAAGTATCTGGCAACCCCTTGTGGCCTTGTGCTGTCTGAGAGATTACACAATGATTACAATTTGCAAATTAACCGTATGAACGTTTTCATACAAAAACCCACGTTTGCGAGTCGGTGCGGGGTGCAGTCGTGGCCCAAGTGTTGTCATGATGCTTTTTATGTTTTAATCAACAAACCTTTTTTCAGATCATGACATACAGCTGCAGGAACATGACCTTGCGTGTCCCCATGTGTATGTTTACCAATCCATGGGTTTGCCAACAGAAGGTGCATCCTTGGGTCCTTGGCAGACACCATGATGGGCTGAGATTTTCTCAACTGCATTTGTGTCAACTGTCAAAATGAAACAATATTTTCTTCACTGAATAACATCATCCAATGCCTACTGCACTGCAATGACACTTGACATGTAGTTCCAACTCTACCAACTTCAACAGTTAAATTCTGCTTACACACACACACACACACTCACAATACATACGGGTTGTTTGTCCCTTTCAGATATGACTCATAGGAAAAGGTGTACCTGACCTATGTCTTCATGGTTATAATAGTAAAAGCACTTGAGGTTATGGAACATCACAGTGAGGGAAAGCTTAGGGGGGGAAAACGAGCAAGCAAACAAAACCAAACTTCGTTTGGTTAGTCACAAAAAGTGTACGAGGGTTCAGGCACAAAAAACACTTTTGTTTGGATTAGGGACAAAAACAACTCTGGTTAATGCAGAAAAATAAAAAAGAATTTAGGACCAGGTATAAAAAACAACTGTTAGGTCAAGGTTTAAGAAAGTAGATGCTTCACTACAGTTATAATGTTAAATAAACCAATCCAACAACACTAACTGACCCGCATGCAGACAACCTGAAGAATGACATCAACCCTTTCACTTGCATTGAAAATGGGTTTCTTTATTCTGAGTCGGTGACAAATTGCTCCAAAATAAACTTTGTACTGAGCAGTGAATCTGTTCGGCAATCACAGACCACAGCTGCCATTGTGTTTGGTTTATAAAAAGTAAAAATAAATTCTTTTGGAAAGCAAGAACAACGTCTTTATCCAATTCCACTCTGACACCACAATCCCTCTGAATCTCGCCAAGCACCCCCCGGACGTCAACTCCCGGCGGTGGCAGCACAGGAAATGGCACAAAAGTCACTCAGCTATCAGATTTCCTTTTTTTTTTTAGCTATTTGGAGAAAAAAAAAATCATCAAATGTCGAGTTTGTCTAACGTTCCATTGCTAATATGAAGAAAAAACTGATAAAGAATAACATGCAAATTCTGTATAATGCCCACTTACGCATCCTCAAACATGGTTCTAATATGACAAGTACAGAATTCCACATCAAAACGAATCATCCATCGAAATGTTTCGCTTTGATCAAAATAAAGCAAGTTAACAGTGTTTCTGTACAGATTATTTTCCCCCACACTTTACCTTTGTTACATTGCAAATGTAAATGCAAACAGTGTGACCCAAAGAAATGATTGTGCAACTGCTCCTGTGAATCCAAAGCAGGCAGAGATGATTCTTCCCTTGAAGAACTTCCTGAGGCAAGGTGCCCCCCTGTCAGTCATGCTAATACACCCGCCCCTTTTTAAATATGTAGTTGTGATTGGCCTGACCAGTTTAGGGACGGATGAATTTCTATAGGCAACAAATAAATTGTTGTTATATATCTGTGTGTTATGACTTAGCAGAAAAGTGAAGGAAAAAGTACAGAGTAACCACATGTTGCACGGATACAGCTTCTCATTTTGCACAAAATCCAAAAGTATATGTATGTAACTCTGTATCATGTCAACAAATGGCTTTCCTTAGATACAGTATATAGTTAATCAAATGTTACATTTGTTTAAATAACATAAACCATATATTCTGTAACCCTTTACGTGTGCATAAAGAGTACATTGTTACTACTGTCCGTGTTAAAGATATAGAAAAGTTGTGGCAAAGCAAACCAAGTAAATATGGCAAATGAAACAAATGGTTTTCACCGTTAAACATGTGTTAGTTTCATATTTGTGCAAAACAGAAATTGAGATACAAACCCCAGTTTTTTGTACATTTAAAAGACAAACATCAGGGGAGTGTAATCTGTTAATACAGATTAGTGGGTGAGTGCTACATTGCCTGACGAGGATGTTGTAATTTTAAATATTAACTTTAAACCTCGAACAACAACAAATGATATTCAATCTTATTGTCAGTAACTTTTGTGTATGTCCACGAGAGCTAAGGTCTCTGCATTCCTTTTACAGACAAAGATAAAATATGTAATCCAATAGCACAAATCCTGTCATATATACAGAGCAATTAAAGAAGAAATTAAAGAAACACAAGTCAGGACAAAACAATGAGAATGTGATGTTTTTCTTATTTTGCTAATGTTTTGTGAAGCTCTGAACTCTCGGTATAGATTACGTTTTCAAAGTCGAATTGGTACAAAAGTCCTGGTAATAAATCGTAATTTAGATCACGATAATAATTTATCATAGCACAATTGTGACAAAACCATTATTATTTTAGCAATGAAAAGTGCTCTATAAATGAAATTTATTATTATTATGATTATTATTGTCTTAGATTAAACAAAATTAGTAATAGGCAGATCTCACCCACTAAATACTGTTTCGTAAGGACACTTGCACCTGTTGAAAAAATTAAACACTTGAAATAATTCCTTACAGTTTCAAACTACTCAAAAAAAAAGGAAGAAAAAAAAACAACAAATAAATAAAAGTGAAAAAACATTTTGACCCCGGTCTGTTCACAAGTCGGCTGTCAATATGACATAAGGAATGCTTCTGTACATTTGCTTTGAAACAGGAAAGTTATTATTGTTACTATTATTTTCAACACACAGATGAAGGGCATTTTCATTTTCCAAGATTATTTGCATGTACAGTCACAGCTGCATGAGCTTACTGATTATTTAATTTAACTTAAAATCAATTCATATTTGGCGTGACAAAGCAATAAATAATTTGGAAAACGCCATCGTCTGGTGAAAGTTATTGAGTCAAAAGGTTTTTTTAAAAATCTGTATTTACATGCAGTATATCTTATGGCATGTTATAAAGCCTGGATATGTAGCATGTAAAAACAGGAGACGCACAAAGTGTTGGTTAACACGAGGCCAAAACATGTTTTTTCTCAAAAACCATAAATGTATCAAGACACAATTAATAACCTTATATAATTAGTACATGAATACTGACCTATGTATTCCCTCTGTACGTGAAATTCATGTTTTATCGATGCAATCTATTTACAAAGACTGAGTACTTTTATACATACAATCCTTTGTCTTATATTGTACAATACTTACAGTTACAGCATTGAATTATGGTGTCCTTGAACACCTCAATGGCAAAGTATATATGACCATATCTCACATATGACCAGACTTGGATGTCGAAGCTGGCTTCAAAGTATTTCCTATACTGCACAATTATTATTCAAAATAAAATGTAATAGCTGCAGGTAAAGGGATTATTAAAAAGAAAAGGCAGTGTCAAGAAGGAATCATCAAGTGGGTCTCCCTTTTTTTTTTTTCTTTTTTTTTGTTCTTTTCATGGAAACACGTGACATCGCTCTGCTCTGTGAGCTGCTCTGAATTCTGAATCACAGATGCAGTGTCGATGTCACAATGGGAAACGCGACAAACGCCATGTGCTAAAGTGTCCGTGACTTCGCTTTCACTGTTGTAGTTTCATAGATGGAGGTCACACGCAGTCGTCAGCAACACACCAGTAGTTGTCCTGTCCCGAGGGCCTTCAATGACTACAACTGGAGGATGGTGCAGGGTTCGTCCGTTTACGGCCTCATGGAAGTCAACATGCTCACTGCTGCCACTGGAGCCGCCACCATCACTGGCCCTGGGTCCAGCCTCCCGGAAAAAAAAAAAACGTTGAAAATGCCAACTCCACATTTGGGTAAAAAAAAAAAAACTCAAAGATTTTTTTTTCTCCGAATGCCTTCAAGTTTCCTCTCTGCCGCTTCTTGGGGGACAGTCTCGCGGTGGCACTACTTCTTAGCCAGTTGGAAAGGATGTTGACCCTTTGAATATATGATGTGTGGATACAGACGAGTCACTTCACAACGTCAAGCAAGAGAAGGTTTGATGCGTACGAGAGTCTTCCAACGGCAACAAATGTGGTCTTAAATATCATTAATAGAAGCTCAAATGAAGTCCATGCTGCTTGAAATCAAACAGGGTTAGTGATCAGCACTTTACACGTCATCCAGTGAAAATAAAATCGGGTTAAAGCGACGCCATCTAAACTCCATTTCTTCAGATTATTGTTGTATGTGCTCGTTACATTGATACATATTTATTAATCAGTTTTATTGATCTCAGCCTTCAAATTGTCCACTTCGGCCGAACATGATCACTAAATGCTGAGTAAGGAATTTACTAATACTACTCCATCAATACAGTGAATCTTTTATAAGTTATAGGCTGATTATTCCTTTTAATTGACCTGAAAATACTTTAATTCATCAGCCTGCAGGCTTGTATGAAATCATGTGGTATTCTGCCCCTACCTGAAAAACATATGTTTGGCGTTGTGAATTATTATTATTATGAGGACAGTGTCTTCATTAGCTCTTAGGTTACGCAGTGAATGATTTTTAACTTTCAGAGCTGCAGGTCTCTAAACTCTACGATGTTAAATCATCGGACTGATAAAATGTTGTTGTGATTTACATTAACCATCTCTAGTGACATTCATGCGATTTTCACAAGACACAGCAAACTGGTTAAGACTCATCAACAGATGCAGTTTAATCAACAGTTTTTCAGAGGACACAGAAATCGAGTGTACGAGACGACGTGGTTTAGTTCCAGCAAACACAAGAGTTAAATCCCTCCTCAACTTTGCAGCCAAGCAACAGCCACATCACCTTAAAGTGATTCATTTCTGAAATGCTTTTTTTTTTGATGCACGTTATGTGCACAGTGCAGTAGGTTAAACAATTATTCATAACAATGCAATTAATGTAATATATCTTGTGAAAATATCTCAAGTGAACAGGTTTAAAACAAACCAAAAGCTTCGGAAATGAATATTTAATTTGAGATTGTCACCTCGAATGAAATCAACTACTCTGAGCATTTCAGAAAAACATCTGGACTGAAGTATTTACGGAAGCAAAATGACGGCCCGCTGGAGACTGGAGACACTGGTTAGTGTGAGGTACTGTGCAGCACACGATGAAGACTTTATTACTGTCAGGGATCCAGTAACAATCTCTCATGGCAGTCGTGACAATCAAATCCAGGCCAAGCAAAACACAAATGAAAGGTTTGTCAAAGAGCAGCAGCAGCAGCATAATGGATCACGCTTCACTCCGGTCAGTCCATCCATGTTCTTCTTCAACACTTGGTGAAGTTAATGAGGTTAGCTTAGTGGGCACAGTTACACCATAAACAATACTTGTGGATAAGATGTTCTGTAGCTCTTGATTTACAAAAAACAAAACATAAAAATAAAAAAATCCACTGTCCAAGCCGATTACAGCTCTCTTCATAAATGGATGAGACAATGAGAAAATTGCAGCAGTGTGCCTCAAGGGTGAGCAGCAATATTTCCATCCAACAACATGGGCCGTGTACAGATTAGAAGGCAGGTGGACAAACACTACAAACAGTTAACACACGGAGCCTGGCAGTTGTAAAGCAGGAAATGGGCTGCGCAGAAAATTTGGCAAAAGAATATTTACAGTGGACCGAAACCAGATGGGAACAAGTATGTAACAAGAAGCTTCAAAAAAAAAATGAATAAGTTGAGCTTATGCTTTCCTGCTGTACAACTCAGACTTTAAAGCTTCGAGCTGGTTACGAGGTCTTGGTTGACCCTCTCCTCCTCTGTGACACGAAATGTTAACGGCAACCTGGGATTGTCTGCAACACTTCCTTTATCAACAATGACCTCTGACAGAATTTAAGGCTGTCCCCTAATGACTGCAACACGCCACCAGGCATAACGTGGTTTGGGCGTAACGACTGGTGGAAGATTCAGTCTGGAATCACCAAAAAAAGCACTGAAACCCTGATATGCATCACCTCATGTACACGATTACAACAAGAAAGACATTTCCATGAGCATTAAGTCTGTCCTAAGGACACTAGAGGAACGCAGTATTTTAATTATTTTTTAAGTACAAACCAAAGTTTGAAACTGATCTGTCCTAAATCATTAAATCTGGGAATTTGTGAGAAAAGGATAAGCAGTAATTGCATTAATAATAATAAAAACTACTTTTCATGAAAAAGCGCATTTTGTAAATAAATATTCCTGTATGTATTAAGCAATGTGTAAATAATGTGCCAGCTCATCCATACCTAGACCAGGACCTCGTCGCCCACTAGATTCCCATCCACTCACCAACAGTCAGGTTGTTTATCAGGCTTTACTGTCAGGAACTACTGTTTAAAGCCAAAGTGATTATGTCAACATTATAATAATTTTGCGTCCAATACAGATATCAAGATTTGGGACAAATCTGATGACAATACTTTACATTGGCCGACAGTTATTTTATTTTTAAACATTTAAAAAAGCAGACAAATTACCTTAATACTGATCCCTTACACTGACCGTTCATTCTGACCTGGATACTGACATGGAACATTTTTTCAAAATAAAAATAGTAAAAGTAAATTTTTTGGGAAATTTTGTCATTGCTCTGCGGTAGACAAAACGGTGTAATGCTGAAACTGGATGATCTCAAACCTAGTTTGGTTTTTCTGTAGTGCACTTTCATATTCATATTCCTCCTGCCAACAAAAACACCAAAGTCATGGTGAAACACTACGGAGCAAAAATGACAAAAAGCAGTGAAGTGGAAAAAAAAAAACTTCCCTTCATCTGTGAGTTGATGGATAATTCCAAAGCTTTGATGTACACAGTTTAAGATTTTACTTTTGTCACTTACAGGCTGCATAGTAACAACAATAAAACAATGTATATAGAGTAATAATTAAATTATGCTCAAAGTGTTCCTATCTCACGTGTATCTGTCTTAGTTTTTTTTTTTACAAAAATACGGTGTCTGGATTTATTAAACTATGCACACTTATTACATTACCAGCTTTTACAGGATTCAAAAGTATTATCTATTATAATATTTTACTCTGGACTGTACGGACCTATGTCCAAGTACTTTTCCATAAATGGAAAGAAGATCTCTTAGTCTGGTGACAGCCTTAAATCCCATGTTTTGAATCTGCATGTTCATTGGTACAATATGAGCACATGACCAAAAAATTCAAAGTGCAGAATTTAAAAAAAAAGCTTTCTGTCACTGTTAATATTCAGTAAATTTGAAACTAGTGTAAATGCAGCACTTGTCCATGTTTCTTTTCAAGACTTCATCACAAAGAGGAGAGTTCAACTGAGACTTTCCAAATGCTAACACATAATCTTTCCAGCCCCACATTTCAGTGCAGCATGGTCTATTACAACAGAACAAAACAACATAATGCAATAAGTTAATAAGCATTATCTACTTCACATTATGCACAAATATCATGCATATGTAGCAAACTTATAATTTTTACTTATCCAATCATATTAAAATAATGCATAGGTATAAAAATTGGATATGCAAACACTATCATACGTATTAAACAATCTGTACAGAAATGTTGCAATATGTTTTTTTTTAGGATTTTTTAAAAACATTTTTTTCCACGTATAACAGAATTGGGATAAAGTAAAAAAATAAATATCCTATGTACAATCACATCAGCCATTCCAAAGTTATTGTCACTGCAAAAAAAAGCAAAGGCGAGAAGATATCAAATGTTAGTTCAAACAATCGTCACGGTGAAGTTTCCAAACAGTGTGTGAGTTGCCTCAGTGATGAGCAACAAACCAAGACAAACTCTCGGACTTACTTTATTCCAGCATCCTGGTACAGGTAAGCCATCGTCCCCCTGGAGGAAGAAAGGCAAGATGTTGAATGAAAAATAGTGTGCACTGCACAGATGAACTATATTATCATGCACGTGTGAAACAACAATGCAAACAAAACCAGTTTACAATTACATCCAAGAAAAACACTGGAAACCAATATTTTTCTTCAAAGAGTAGCAAAGTTCTGAGTTATTTTGGCAATCCAGGGTTCTGAAGGTAAAAGTCATGTTCTGTTTCTACATATGCACTGACAATCTGTGCCCAAATCAGAACTTTCAAAGTGCAAACAGATTTCCTAGTTACTTTTTTTGATAATGATGTTTACGGATTCATACAGTCATTTCATACAGTAGAATCTGGGTTATAACTATAATTCTGGACATGGATAATGTCATGTAAATGACAATTTGGAAAGTTGCTGATTGAATAAAATCCATTAATCCTGTTTCTTGATGATGTCAGATAACATTAGTGAAAGATAATGTTCTGCCTCTTTAGTGCTCGTATGTTCAAGGCCCTTTCACACTGGACAAAAATATGTCTTCTGTCTTCAGTGTTAAAAAGGACAATCAGAATTCATTGAGTCCAAAGACTGCAGTAGTCACTGCTATTTGTCTGGCTCCAGCT
This sequence comes from Scophthalmus maximus, assembly GCF_022379125.1. Lineage (NCBI taxonomy): Eukaryota > Metazoa > Chordata > Actinopteri > Pleuronectiformes > Scophthalmidae > Scophthalmus > Scophthalmus maximus. The sequence goes on along the minus strand of NC_061524.1, from coordinate 6,241,867 downwards.
CACTTTAAACTGGTTTCACAGCAGGTTTGTGTTCTGCTGTAAACCAGATTACTTGATAATCTCAATTTACCCAGTGTATAATGTTAATGTGTTCAGGAATGTAAAGGGAATAATTAAAAGAACCCTTTACTTTCAGAACCAGAGGCCCCCCACCCCAACTTCTTCAAACCATAATTTAAACAAAGATTTCATAATTTTCATACTTATTCTCATAAGTACAATAAAACAAATGAGACAATATTTAGAGATCTTTTTGGAGTATGGCAGTAAGCTTGGTAAGACAGATTTCTCTATGACACAGCTCTTGTTCCAGTACCAGCTGAGGCTTTCCAGTTTCTGGGAAAAGACAGATGCTAAGAAGAATATTAAACAATTATGTAAAGGTTTTACGCTTAAATTAACAAGTTTATATGATAAAAGTCTAAAACAAATCCTTACCTGTACAGATAAAATTCAGAAATGACAGATTCCCTTTTCCCCGTACCAGACTTCAGAACCTTGATCATCTTGCAACAACTCACCTTTGACAGGAATTTGGAGATGACCCTAAGAACTGACTGTGCATGTGCAGACAACATCGTGACACATCTGCTCGATCAACCATTATCTGCAACTGATAGTACCTATCATCTTCTGAGCAGTGTCCACCTTTAATGCTACAAACTCATCCCCAAAGCACGTGAGGCTAAAAGTCCACACATGGAACCTAGAAAAAAATGACTCATGTTTCCGTGAAGCCTTCCAGGCTAACACCAGGACTGATCCATCAGATTCCTCTGGTTCCCTCTGCTACTCATCAACTATCCTATACTGTTGCCTTGAGGTTGGTATATATTGGTGCTCCATGCAAAAGATGGTAAAGGAAACAAGGGATTATGAATAAAAGCTCTAGTATTCTTAATATAGGAAATTTGAAGGATTAGAAAAAAAAAAGATTATTTGTGGTTATATATTTAGGGATATTAGTCACAATCACGTCTGCATTTGAAGTTAAGAGAAAGTTTTAGTCACTGTAGAGGGAAAAGTTGTATTGAACGAGTGTTTGTTCTCGGAGAGGAAGGCTCGTTCATGTTAGTTCTATGGGAGGTCAGTTGGGAAAGTTCTGGCTTATTACTTGGCGAGTCGACTGCAATAAGTACAGTTAAAAAACCAAACGTGCATGTTTCTTTGTGAATTTAAAGTGCATCGTCTGAGTGCCAACGTGCCGGGATGCGGTTAGAAATAGCTCGTGGCATGCTGGGAAAAGTGAAGGGAAAGAAAGAGCACCATACCACAGGGCAAGGGGCATCCAGCCCATCAAGGCCTGGCAAGCCTGGTTCACCTTTCTCCCCTTTAAAGCCTCGGAAACCCTGTTTGTGAAATCAACCGTTTAAATCAACAGCGTTGCAGCTCAAGGAGTGTTCGTCCTCCCCTGCTTGATGGTAGGACGGTCTCCACTCTTGTCCACCGGGTGACTGGATTTAGGTGTCCTAAAACAGGCGGGCAGCCTGAGACGGACAGGAAGCAGGCTCACTGAGAAGAGTCGGGATGGGCCTGGGGGGGGTTGGGTCGAAGTGTTCAGTCACAGTACTGTGCAGAGCTTCAGTTAGATTTATCACCTGTTCTTTAACGTGGCTGCCTGATTCCTGTCCGTCTCATTCCTGCAAAAAAAGAAGAAGCTCCCCAAGCCGAGTTGTGGTCTGTGGTCTACTCAAGACATTGTTTTCTCCCTGATTGACAGAGGAAAATCTTTTTTTTTTTTGGATTCTTTAAAAATGAATCAACAAATCAAATTTAAGATTTCGTCAATTCAGTCATTTACTTTATCCAGAACTGGAGTAGACCGGACCAAACCCTTCCTGGGGTTGATTAGAACCACTGAATACCAGAGCCAAAAGGAAGCCGACCACCGAATACAAACTGAAGCTCTACATATTTACAGTATGTTGTATTCTGAAGTAGTGCTCCTTCCCTTTGCCTCTTGGCTACACATTGGGCAACTGACATACCAACGGACAGGGGGCATCTAATCCAGGTGCTCCTTGGTCTCCCTTATCCCCTTTGGCCCCCCTGTTGCCTTTCTTGCCCCTCTCTCCCTGCAAACAGCGTATTACAAAAAGACAAACTTTAGTGCCTCCTCATTTTAAGGCACACACGAAGCAAATCTTTGCTGTTTTGCTTTCACGTAAATGTAATTTAGACAATATGAAAAATAAGTTATTTTAATTCTCTAATGTGTTTGGTTTGCTTTTTTTTTTTAAAGAACAACATGATTTTTAAAGTTAAATGTAGTGGAAGGGGGAGGTGAGTAGAAGTAGTTAGGGAAGGGTAGTTTAATCAGCCAGTGAAGTTGGTCAGCAGGTTTCATCCAAGCATTTCTTTTTAAGTACCTATACTTGTGAAAGGGCTTTTACATGTATTTTCATTTTTCTATTTTATCACAAAAGATAACCTGCCGAACAAACCATTAAATATGACAATGAACAACAGAATAATATCCAAAAATAAAAAGTAAAGAGTAACGTCCATCTCCACTGTTGCCTAGCGCTTGCTCTTTGTGGGAACAGTTGGGTTTATTGTAAGATATTTACCTTACTATTTAAAGTGCCTCTACAGACCTCTACAGCCTGTGCCTCATCTCTGTTTAAGGAAAGAGGCTCCAGACTTCATCAGCTGGTACGAGCAAAACTCTTACAAAGCTGATCATCGAATTGGGAAATGCAGACAGCAGGTTTGGAAAGCAGGACAAATGGATACAAAAATGACACAATTATTATGAGTTCTGCTACATCCATCCTTTTTCTTTGAACTGCCCAACAATAGCACAGCATACAAATGTTAAATTGGTGGAATGCTCCTTAAAGATTTTAGTACTTGGTAAGACCTTATTCCCACTGTACGCAGTTAACAGGATGATACTGAACCACCGCTTGATCATAATATCAACTGAATACCTGCTCACCAAAGGCTGTACTGGTTCAGATAAAGCAATTACATTATGTAAAGGGAATTCAGTGTGGTAAGAAGATTAATCTGCGACCTGACTGCAATGTTCTCCCAGGGCTGTCTGAGCGTCGCCTGCACAACTCAAATCTCAATTGCCCTTTTACCCCAATCAGACAGAGGGTGTTTTGCAGACGAGGCAATGTGAGGTGCACCATTGCTTTTTTGGCTGAGGCCAAAAATGTATTTTTAAAAAAGCAGTGCAATTGTTGCTAGGCGACCATCAAATCACCTGTTCTTGGACTAATTGTGACATTGTTGTGGAGTACAGTTTATTTAAATATACAGGCTAAAGGCGGAAGGTATACCCTCAGGCGATGTTCTGCTGTAGGTTAAAGTGTTATCAAAGGAAGCCTCTCACTGCAAGAACTCCATTCTGTCTGATCCGGGGCCTAACACCTTATTTCAACATAGATCTGTGTACCTTTTTTGAGTCAACCAAAACTCCATCCATGCCTATGGTAACCTAGATGATCGCTTGTTATGTGTTTAGCAAAACTCCTTGTATTTTTGCCTGGAGTCTTTGCTGGTTGCATGCTAGCAGTGCAGTGTACAGAGTACATGCATAGAGGTTCATACTTAAAACAAAGTATTTTTTCGAAACTGGCCACACCTCTTCACTTATTTGTCGCCATGCATTATTAGTCCTGTTTCGGTCTTGATAATGCCCAATGCCCTTATTAAGTACAGTAACTTGTCTCCCATGGCTGCAGTGGCTTTTATATCCACTGTGCAAGTTGAATGGAAGTATGGACATAAAATAAATGTGGAAACAGGACGTGAGGCTACTGTCGAATGATCTGATCGCAAATGCAAAGCCTGGCTGTGAGTGTTCTTAGTAGCAGAAGCTCAAATTCGGAGATCAGCGAGGTTCATGCAGCCACTGTACATAGCTCAAAACCTTTCTTTGTGCAGTCTTACTTTTCGTCGACAGAGCTGTTGTGCTACTCAGGAAATTATGAAGCTCACTCCATTAGACAATTAAAGGTTCTGTCTGATCGGTTGTGTGGAATCTCACCTAAACTTGTCTGGGAAATTGTTAGCTCGGAAATATGCAAAATATTTGGTGTACCAGCATCTACAGCATACATTTTGACAGTGATGGGAGAGCACTGCTCGACAACGCGGGGTATGGGTCACAGGGTCAGGGGTTGGAGGGACTACATGGGAGCTTGCAAGGAAGAGGGACTGTTAAGTAGGAGGAGTAAAGAGGAGGTGTAAGAGCGGTAAGATTAACCAAGGCTAAGGTTTGTGAGAGGGAGAGAGGGCAACCCGGCAATAAACAGAGCCACGGGCCACAGAGCAAGGTGGAGGGAAGGAAAAGGGGATAGGAAGACCTGTGGAAACAAAGGAAGACAGGACAAAGAGTAAAAAACACAAACACTATCCCACAGCTTCAACACCTTCAACTGGACCAGTCCCAGGTCTGTTATTCTGAAATTGTGCATTGAAAACAGTGCCTCTTTTGATAGAGGACAGGCCAGTTGAATGTGCTGAAGGGGCTTATGTAATGTGGATACTTAAAAAGGTGGGAGTGGAAATATTAAGAGTCACAGGTTAATGGGAAGGAAACGGAAACATTCATTTTAGAGGAAGGGTATGTGGACATTGCAAACACATTCTCTGAGACGCTACAACCTGGAGATGAAATACGTTTTGTTTTTTTACACACTATCGTTTGGCAGGGCTGTTTTCAAATTAAGTGCCAATGAATGGTTTGACATTGTGTGAAATGAGCTTCTGTGCCGTATTATTTCCAAGAGGAGGAAGATGGGGATCAGTCTCATTTGTGTTTGATAGCGAAGTACAGAACCAGAGTCAGGATCTTGTTGGCCCACAGCTTAGCCCCCAGGGAGCTACTCACAGTCAGTGCACCCTATTGCTGTCCACCAAAATATAGTTTGGGTATATAGCGCCCCCAAAAGGACAAACTGTGATTTAACCATGTGTGGATTATCATGTTATTTATATTCGTCAACATGTGTTATGTGCTATTTACACATCCAGCTGACACAGAACAACATTATCATTCACTTTGAGAGGTTGGATCTGGCCATCTGATGATGGTAAGTTCAATATTCACTCTCCTTTTAGCTTTGGTTTGGTTTCATTTTTGAAAAAGAAAAAAATATTTGACTCTTTAGTTAAATGCTCTGCAGCAGCTACACATCTGCTGTTAGGGGTGTCAAGGGTAGTTGTGTTTATGTGAGCTTTTCTCAGCGACACAGAGCAGTGAGGCCGACACCCGAATTTGCTCCATTAGTATTAATACAACTGTTGTAATTCCTCGAAATGAGACTGATTTCCACCTTTTTCTCTATTTCAAGTCTGAACTGAATCCACATTATGAAGTCACAGAAGACAACAAAATGGGATTCTGCTTGAGGTAAATGTAGCTTTCTCAGGATCAAGATAAATTTTCTTTGATATAAAAAAATTATAAATATATAATTGGACGTCTTGTGATCCGTTTAAGTTCAAAACAAAGCCTCTGCAAAACAAATACATTTGCCAAGACATCTTGTGGTAAATTATTCAGAGTCATTAAACAAAAACAATCAAAGCAAACTATCTGAATCATGTGGTTGTCTCTTCATGTGTGATATCAAAGAGATCATCTACATCATTTATTGATATTCGGCTGTTTAATTCATGTGTCCTTCTTGAGAGCATCTTTGAAGTCAACACAACTCTGCTCAGGTGACCAATTATGGCCCCGCAAGGCAGGTTAAATAATACTGCGTATGCAAATGTCAGCCCGCCCTGTAATATAAGATTCATGAAGTGTTCGGTTCACCTGCTGAATTTAATACAGTAAAAGACATGAAAGTGACCTGCTCTGTGTGTATTGCATGGATGGAATCTGATGTGTGACCATTGGCCAGAATCATGTTCCTGCTTCTTCTAACTTTATCACTGATGATAATAAAGAAGAAGAAAAATCATTGTAGGCAGTGTCTTACCCGGTTCCCTTTGAGTCCTTGTGGTCCTACTAAACCCTGCAAAAAGAAATTAAAAATAACATTAGTGGCTTTGGTTATTTGAATATTTTTTCCTGGCTGGGAATATAATATTTTAATATGGACAACCGACATTGTAACATTATATAGCTTAACAGAAAATGATTGGAAGTCTAATTGGTCCCCTTTAAAATCGAAGTACAGCCTTACAGGGATGCCTTGAGGCCCAGTTGGTCCTGGTAATCCTGTGTCTCCCTTCTGCGCCTGTGGTGAGAAAGGGCAAGAAAAATCCAAAGTGTATATTGTCCTAAAATTATCAAGTTATTTTGGAATATTCTCTTTTCGAAACACAGACACTCACTCTATCTCCCTTTGGTCCTGCTGGCCCTGGCACACCTGCTGGTCCTATTAGACCCTTTAAAAAAGAAAAAGAAAATAAATACCTTTCAGCAGATACAAACAGAATAGTACCAGGAAAATCTGTTAAAACAGTAAATCAACAAGCTGTTTGGTGCTCATGAATAGATGTCACAAAAAGAAAATGTAATGGTTCTTTTAGACCATTTTTTTTTTTAAAGTAATCCAGAGTGACAGAAAATACCCTGACACAAAGACACCATTAAGCTTGTTGAACTACTGTCATAAAAAAAAGGAAGGAAAATGAATAAAATGTCAACGGCTGCATTTCTCCCGTCTGAGTAGCAGTCAGGATTGGAGAGGAAGACCTTGCATGTCAGGCATATCCAGCATGTACAGTGCTGTATGCAATACAGCCGTCCAAATGTACTATACGTGTCAACATGCAGCACGGGCATCCCTGCATGCTCCTTTTGGATTCGTAGCAATGGCGGCTTTACTCGTATAGGATCAGGACGCAGGGAACTGTGGAGGCAGGATTGAGGACTGAGGATATACACTTCATCGTTATGGTTCAGACATGTCGGAAACTCAAAGCAGCTCTCGACAACAGTTCGCTAAATAAAGGTTTACATCCTTTCAACGTATGTGGGAGAGATGCTTATCTGGGAGTGGTACATGTTATTGTTAATATCATTATCCTGAATTTATGAAGGAAACAGGTAGACATGTTAGACAAAAAAAGAATAAAAGCAGGTCCCTGTTACAAACCTGTATTAAAATCAAGGTCTTGTTCTTTCTTAATTGAAGAATTTATAGTATTTTTTACTGTTTAAGCCAATACTAATCTATATGTTATATCTTATCACTGACACATATCCATCATCATTTGTCAGACACTATAAATGATAATACCATTATACATTATCTGTAATAACTATTATTGGCCCGTATGACAACCAGCCCATGACAGTTAACAGGGTTTGTTATTTATGTACTAAGAAATCCTTTGCTTAGTTTGGATATTAGATTTACATCAAAGTAAATGACTGTTGTAGGGGTAGTGCTCCGAACAAACATAAACCATGGCAACTTAAGGATGTGTACAGTTGCCAAGTTAAAACTAGATTCTCCGTACCAGTGCATCCTCAGAACCCAACCCTGAACAGTTCTGTCCTGACAGAGCAACTTTAGGAAGAAAAAAGAGACAGGACAAGCATGGGAAGCAGGAAAGCAAGCGGACATGACAAGCAGACGTGGCAGACACCAAGCAAGCTGTAGCAGGTTGGGGGAGGGAGGGGTGGAGGAGGAAGAGGAGGAGGAGGAGAAGGGTGAGGGGACAGGACTTGCGCCACTCACCACTGGACCCGGTCTGCCGTCTAACCCATGAGCCCCCTGTATAGCGTTGTACACAGTTAGAGCAGAGATGATGGGGGGAGATGGTGGGAGGGAAAGGTGGGGTGGGTTGGGGACGGGATGGGGATGGGATGGGGAGGTGGGTGAGTGAGTGAAGCTGTGACTCGAGTGACTTCAAAAACACATTCAGATGATGACAAATGAAGGGTGATGAAAGTGGTGGAGGTGAAGTGAACGACAGTAATAGTGAGTAACTTTTGCTGGTCACGGTGGGTGATGACGTCAGGTCTGCGACCATGTTGTCACTCGTGGTGAAACTCTGGCTTCACATTCACTGTCATGACATAACATCGTGTTTGCGGATGTGCGGACAATGTGCACCAACGCAGCACCTGCGTGGGTGGCAGTCGTGACAGCCCACTGTAAAGCAGTATCCTGAAATTCACACGGAACGACCATCTCTGTATATCCCCATATCATTCAGTCTAACATTGCTTGTTAGCTGCTCCCTGTCTACATACCAGGACACAATTAAACTGTTGCTTGATACGACCTGTGCTAGCTGGAACAAAATTGCTTCCTGTTTTCACCTGGTAAGAATCAATAGGTATTATTATTACTGAAATACAAATGTTTACTTGTATAACATGTATCTTAAATTCTGCAAGCTCATTTTCCCGCATTATGATGAGCGTCAATTTTTTTGTGTTCCCTCAAAAACTTCCTTTTGAATCCACTTCAATAATGTAATAATGTTCTACCATTTTTGTCTCTCTACATGAGTTTGGTTAAACCACCAAGTAATCTTGGCCACTGTATATTTCATGGAGATACTCTTAACCCCCCTTGTCAGCTGGTTAGAGTATACACATGCTCAGTTTCAATGAAGGAATACAATGTAACAATTACATAATGAAAAGTTGTTGCATCACTGTAACAATACAGTTGTATCAGATGAGGAAAAAAAGGGGTTACCGTGGCATTTATGACGTGATACATATGCTGCTAACAGGTGAAAAGCCTGTGTGCTTAATCTGAGTCAACACTTGTGAATTCATGGTCACAGAAGACACAAGATTTCCATCCTCAGAGTGACTCTGTGCAAGAGTTAAGATAGAGGTTTTTTGAATGCGAGTGTAAACCAAGAACAAAGATTAGAAACCCAACAGCACACCATTTTGAAGAGTATGTTAGCACCCCCGTATAAAAATAGCCCAAATATCAATTGAATCACATGTCTGTACTGAATCAGTGATATGTTGTAATTCCTGAAAATGATCAAGACTGAATAAGAAAACAAAGTGAAACTTACAGGGAGTCCAAGATGGCCTCTGTCTCCCTTGTCGCCCTTTTGACCCGTTGCTCCCTTTTCCCCCATGATGCCGATCCCCGGTTCACCCTAAGAGACAGGTTGTCACTCTTACACTTAAATGCATAGAATGGCTGCGACGCAGAAAACTCAGCACTGGAGGACGGCTTGATAAAATGAGAAGCTGGTGGTTTTTATTTCATGAAAATGATGTCTCACCTTAGGCCCTGAAACTCCTTGGGATCCCTGGATGAAACAAAAACAGTGGGATTAATGACAAAGTCTTTTCGCACTGGTGAAAATCAGTAATGACAAGAGATCAAAGAAATAGAAATACAAGTTGAAGACACCGTTGTGAGTATGAAGGATTTAAAGCTTAGGGGTTAAAGCATTTTTGACTCACTGCTGGGCCAACTGGTCCTGGAGGTCCTGACGGCCCTGGAGGACCATAGATCTAAAGACAAAAACAAGCAACAGGTTTTAATTCAGAAAATATTGTGCTTATTAGAACGGTGGGTTACTGAGACTAACACTCCTTACCATTTCCGACCTGGCTCCTTCTCCGGGATCGCCTTTAGGACCCTGTAACAGAAGGTAGCAAAGACACAGAGGGACACGAAATTGAAAATATAGCCAATCATGAGACAAACTACTTAACTGAATTAAAAAAAAAGCAATGCACAGGTTTTTTTTTTCCACACAGCACTTGGGATGAATACAGGATGTATTCTACTGTTCCTCTTGTGTCAGGCCAGAAACCTGGCCTGAAGGGGCACCATTGCGTACCATTGAGCCAGGTAATCCAATTGGGCCAGGGGCCCCTGTAGCCCCCTTTTCACCCGTAGGGCCATCTAAACCCTACAGAACAAGGAAGGGGAGATAGACGTCATGATAGTAGCTGAGCATTTTCAATTCAGGGACTGATGAGCTGAAGTGAGAGTATTGTGTTCATATCCAATCTCAGTGTTCATCACCACACCAATCAATACCAGAGTGTACTCCTTGTTTCCAATGACCTATCCCATATGGTCCCATCTAGTACTTATTAGCCTATTTTGTGTGGGTGGCTAACATGTCTGTGGTTAGCTGCTTGTTCTGGCTGGTTCTTGGGGCAAGGGTAAGGTTGTGTTGCCTTACAGTTAAACAGCTAACTTTTGTCAAACAAATAATGCCAATACTTCAAAACGACTCTGGGATTCCACCCCTTCAAACCTTCATCCAAGCGGACATTACACAGTTGTGGGTTTAGTACATGTGGAGAGGAATCCCCTAACAGCATGCAGGCACCAAACTTTACCCAGCCCCTTCACAGCAACGACTAATTTGATTAATTGTGAAGCATTTTGACCAGTTTTCCATCACTCATTTACATTGCCACGAAACGGCAAATAAGAAGGGTACATAAAACAGGCAAATCAATCTAGTCCTCAAATGTTACCCAGGGTAAGTACATATTGGGACTATAGGGGTCAACCACTGAAGACATTTTTTTAGAATAGAAAACTGAGCATCAAGCCAAGTATTAAGAGCATTTATGATGGAGTTAACACAAACAAATTTGCTAATTCAAAAAAATAAAAATTATTGCATTTAGAGTTGTATGCAAATGCAGCCAGGGACGCGATGCTGTCCGCCCTACATCGAAAACAACAACAACTAAAATTGAAAGCAAGAGCAAAATGTTTCTCTGTATGCTAACTGTAAAACATACACATCCAAAACTAGAAGTATTTACTGTGGGCTCTCAAAGTAACACCCGGCCACAAAATAAATAGCATTGCCCTCTATATGGGGGCACATTTGGGATCCATGCCCCAGTCTGTCATTCCTGGGGTCTCATCCAAGCTAGTGAGTCTCTAATTAAATAATAATAAGAGGACAGATGGAAAAACCAAGGCCGTCCCTCTTGATAATGACAGATGTGGGAGTCGGCCTTTGGTCAGGGAACCCCAGGCAGTGATGTGGTGCGGTTTGTGGTTAACACAGTCACTCACAGGTGATCCAGATGGACCCATGTCTCCCTTGGGTCCCGGGAAGCCCATGACACCATCCTCCCCTCTGGGACCGTGAGGACCGGCTGGGCCTGCAGGACCGTAATCTCCAGGCTTCCCTCTGGGTCCCTGAAAACCCATTTTACCATCAGATTTAACACGTTTCTATCGCAAAATACAATCATGTGACAATTCATCTGCCTGATAACAAAGTACTACCTTCTCGCCGTCCAATCCTGGTGGACCCGGTAGACCAACTTCACCCTACGGACACAGAAAGGCTTGACTATAAGCTACGCCCCATGGCAGACGCACATGAGCCCATGATACACTGCATGTCAGTTGGTTTCTAGTAATCTGATTAATCACAAATCTCTTAGCTGTGTTGGTTTTGGCAACATGTTGCTTCAGGCAATTGAAATGAGGCATGAAATACCTTTCAGGAAGTCCAGTTTCAGAAAGAACTCCATGAATTTAAAGACTTCTCAGATGCAAAAAACAAACAAACACTGCACTAAGGTGGTCCCTACATCGTTAACTTATTCTTTTGGCCATGTCTTGTATTTATCATTTATCAATCAAATGACCACAACCGTATGACATGAAAAGCCTGGGCCACATAGACTATATATTTATTTTCATATATTTGAGATTTCATTGAAATCCAGTGAGTAATGACAATGTGTGAGAGCGTCACACGTTAAATTGTCATTCTAAAATGTCTCCTACCTTGACACCAGAGAGGCCAGGGGGCCCTGGAGGCCCAGGTAATCCAGGGGGACCCTATAAGGGAAAGGGACCAGGTCACTCAAAGTATTTTGATTACTGTGTTTGCACATGTTGTGATAAACCCAGACAGTACTTACCATAAGGGGTATGTTGCGAATATCCTGTGGAGGAATATTAAAATGTTAAAAATACTTCACTTCTTTTTTTTAAAGTTGTATTAGATCAGAGAATTTAATCTAATTACATTGACTTACATTGTCATTATTCTGGATTTCAGCTTTTCCTGGCTCTCCTGTTGGGCCTGGAGGACCCTATACGATGGAAATGACATAAAAATTATGATTTGAAATCCTCATCATGAACCTAATGAAACTGTTTCTGATGAAATAATATGTCAATATTTGTAACATGTTGTCCTGAGTCTGCCAGCAATTACTTACTCTTGGTCCAGATGGGCCTGCGGGACCTGCTCCCCCCTACAGGTTAAATGGAGTTATAACACTTAGATTCTTCATAATAATTCTTACTTGCGTTAGAATTTTGTATAAAGGTTTAGCATAAAGTAAGTCTTCATGTTTTGTCTTAGCTTACCTCGACTCCCTGTTCACCCTTTTCACCCTGTAAGAAGAATGTCATAAGGTGAACACCATGAGCACTCACTTTTGTGGAAGTGTGAGTCGATGATCTGCGATGCAGGAGCTGGTGTATGTGCAGGTATGTGTCCACTAACCACACTATTTTCCATTACCTTGGATCCTGTTTGGCCCGGCAGTCCTGGTGAGCCTGGTTCTCCTTTAATACCTTGGGCTGCAATGCTCGACCCTCCCTTCTCACCCTGCCATGCAAACAAAACAAAGTCTTATCTGCATGGAATACAATTTATTATCAATATTAATGAGACAACCCCAGGTGGCCAATGGAATACTGTTAATCACATATTATAATACTATAATCAACAGTAGGATTCCCTGATAAAACTATCTTTAAACAATATATAAGATTCTAATCCATTAATTGTTAGGTGATCCACAGAATGGATTAATGCAACATGTAATGTACACTGCTATTTTATGTGTAAACATATCATCCACATCAACAGGCAGATGGGAAAAAATTATTAAGCATAAAAATTCACACTTTGACCATGAAAATAGCAGTTTGATTCAATACATTCCAGCTCCTTCTCCACTCACTAGATACCATCGTAATCTCATGGTCTTCATCAGAAATTTAAAAAAAGCTTAGTTGACATGGAGACAGCTTGATTGACATTAAAACGCATGTAATTTTGATGGTATGTTATAGTCATATCGGGCAGATGGTAATTCCCGTCTCTGGGTGTCAGATGAGAGTGTCCTTCTGGATTCTATTCGTGACTCCTGGTCGATGACCTTTGACAGAGAACCACTGGGATACTTCTTGTCCCTGGTGAGTTAACAGTTTCTGTCCTGGTCCTTAGTCATGGAGGGATTATCATTCCTTGTACCTATTGGCCTGGAGCCCCTCCCCACCCCCCATTACGAGTCCTCGTCAAGGACAATTGATGGTGATGATAATATACTGTCATCTCCGTGAAAACTAAGCCAACTGAACTCGCAGTAAGATCGTAATTGAACTTGAGTTCAAGATTATTTTTGCCAAACAACCATTTCTGTGCATTCCCACAGATCACAGCACATCCAAGAATGGTTTCCAACAATCCATTCTTCCTTGATCCAAAATGAGTTAATGCATGTCGGGGTTTTGTTAGAAATGAAGGACAAATGATATGGATATGGTAAGGTTAGCCAGACCAATTCTGACCCAGTCTTTAACAATGGCTGAATGTTAAAGATGCTATTATTTAGAACAAAGCACTCCAACAAAATGAAGCACAACTATATTACAACTGGCACAGAAATGTTAAACAAAATGTGCACAGTCTTAATTTAGGGTTTGTCACAAACGCAAAACGGTGATGTGATGAATATCGTCCGGTTAGTAGAAGAATATGGATGACTGACAGAAGCACAGGCAGCGGATGCTCATTCCATTCCAGGCCTACCCTGTAGCCCCTCTTGCCAGGAATGCCAGGGGTACCAGGGATGCCAGCCTGGCCCTTTGCAGTGGAAGAAAGACATTTCATGACCCCACTGATCAGACTGAGTATGATTATCAAGTGCCACACACACTGCTCCGAACACTTTACCTTCAACCCAGGAGATCCTGGGAAACCTGGTTCTCCCTACAGTGGCGTTGGACAAGATGCCACAAAAGTCAAAGAGGGCAGATAACGGGAAAAAATATGGTTGATATGAAGATTTATTTTTTCTTCCAGATGCTAAACAATACATGCAGACACACCTAGACAGCAAGTGTTCATGCAAATACATGGATGGTTTGCTGAACGATCACGCCTAACACAGGACAAGGTCCTATCCCTCTGCCTGTGTGCAAAGTGCTTTTTGGAAAAAGGTGCAAAACGGCCACAATGAGATACAAAACAACTAAAGAGATGCACAAAATGAGATGCATAATAACTAAACTAAACTAAAGAGACACAAACAGACCCAAAGAAGAGCACAATGACCTCAGAGAGATGCAATAGGACCAGAAGAAGTTGCAAAAGTTGCTGCCATACAACTAAAATACATGTCTCTCAGTCAGGTAACTATTTTGTATCCCTTTTTAAATCTGCGTGTCTTTTTTCTGTGTAGGAGGGTGGGGGCCCAGTGTATAAAAGTCAAAGTATGACGTGAAATGAAAACTGTGACTGATCTGAACTGAAACATATGTTAACAGCCACAGAACGATAAACCCGCTGAAATTGGATGTTAAAAATAGAAAGGAAAACACACTCGTGTAGATCATCTGTGTTCATCGTGCTCCCCTTTTCAGATGAATGAGTAGATGGTTTAAAGTTGATGTGCAGCCACAGCTGTGACCACACAAGCACACTCATGGCTGCTTTGTAGTGGATATTTTGTAGACTTTGTACATACCGCACACCAATCAACTTAGTCCCTGAGTAAGTGTTGTGCATCTTTTGTGCCACTAGAGAGCAGGGCAAGCCAAGATGTCAGGAGGGGGGGTGGGATTTTTTGACTGTTTTAAGTATAAAACATCTGTAGATGTATTAAATCATAATAATTACTATGTTAACGATAGATAATAAAAAATATATTTAGTATATCACCTATATAGGACGAAAAAACAGTCCTCAGGTACCTGACTGTGAGGAGCTCTTTATGTGAGAAAGCGTGAATAATCATCTCTAGCTCAGGTTGGGACACATTTTTTTTGTTTTAAAAAAACATGCCAAATACTCTGGGCAACCTTATAGCTATATTTTCAAGAGCAATGACCAGAGCCTCCGTCTCATCTGTGGTCAGTAGAAGTTGTTAAAAAAAATGAAATGTATTATTATTATTATTATCCCACCCTTAATGGCGATCAAGTTTGTCCGTACACATCTGCATTTGATAATAATGTGACCTATAGGGGAAGCATGTATTGAGCAAATAATAAAGGACCCAAGATGGAACCCTAAGGTATACCGCAGGAAAGAGCAGCAGTATCAGACCTGTAGGGACCAAGCAACACAGATTGGAGATAAAGAGGCCACAATTGATGTCCCTGACATTATCTTATCCACAGAAACATGACAACAAAATTAACTAGTAAATACATTTACCACTAATAACTAATAATCAAATAATAATTAAACTACAGTACATTGATTACTGTTAACATTTTTGAAGAATCTTTGAACAGCAGGCTGCAGTTGTCAAAGGTCATATTAGTTACTACTGCTGCTACTGCTACGAATGCCACATCAGGTACTCTTTGGTCAGATATGTGTGACTGTACTGTTCACATTCATGTGTCAGGTGGAGGGTGGAGATGGAAAGGACTGCATGTCCAGTGTGGGAAAGCCTCACAGGACCTTGATTATCCCCGCTACACTTCGTAGTGGTGACGAGGCTAAACACGGGGGGGTTCCTTAGAGACACTCGGCAACAACCAACATTCCTGAACAGGAAACAGCATCTCCCTTTGATCTGTGACTACGCCAAGCGGCTTGCAGCAGCATTCCCCTGGTAGCCTTGGATGTCTGTCGTTCATCCACCATGTTTCCATTTCAACAGCTCTCCCTTTCTGCGACACTCAGCGGGTGCAGGCCCACGTGGATCTGTCACATTGGCATGCCATGTGACGATATATCAATATGCCAATCTCTTTACGGAGGCCATGCAGACACCTTATTTCCACAACTACATGGAGGGTCAGCTCGATCAGTCACCATGACTCATAAAGGAAATGCAATCATCCACCAGTACAGGAGATGTATTTAAAGCCTCTGTTGAGTCAGGCACATTTAGTAAAACTAGTTTCAACTTCTTTGGGCCTTCATCAGGGCAGAAAAATGAAAAGCCTGGTACTCTTTGTGCACAAGACAATGCAAATATCAACCTCACAAAACGTAATGATATATATCCAACATGGTAACATTGAAACATTAAATACATACAAGAAAAATAAATAATGACAACATTGCCAATTACATCCAGGTTTGATATGTTCAGGCAGGTAATTTCTAGATAAGACCATATATTTCACAGAGCTGATCCAATCAGTCTGCGAGTCATCTATCTGTTGTCATTCCCTACACGTCATGTCCAGCGGTTGCACTCAGTGTTTCAGCCTTATTGCTTCCCCTAACTTCCGCATCCATCCGCTCCCATTCGCCTGATCAGCTCATTCTGCCATTGTTCCCTGCAATGTCACCAGTGTTTTTCTTTATTCCTATTCTCCTCATTCCTGCCAGTATCTGTACCCGACCCTTGTCCTTTTCCTCTCAAACTTCCTATTCCGCACTTTGCCTTTTCAGGCTTTGTTCAGCTGCTTGGATTACCAACCATAAGCCGGTTCACTGACGATTCAAAAAAGTGCCTTCATTCTTCCTACTTGTCCTTGGATTTCTACTTCCTACTCCACAATACCCTATTCACAAATGGTCTCTACAGAGCCTGGCAGGCAGTGGGGGTAATTAGACAAACCCAATAAGTCTCATTAGCTCAGGAGATGTGGAATTCTTAAACAACTCCTTGATTTTCAATAACCTCTGTGCACAAGCAAATGAAAATGACCATAGACGTATTCGAGAAATCAGTTTTGTCATAACTTTGCTATTAGAAATCCAAAACAATAAGTGTTGCATACCAACATTTGGCCACTGACGAATAACAGAGCAACTGGAGAACTTAATTGCCGTCTTCCCCTCTGTTAATATTTCCTCCAAAATCCTAGCCAATACACCTACAGGAACACTAGACCATGAGATCATTATATAAGTTGTTTTCAAAAGTAGAGCTTATTGGATCAGTCCAAAGACATTGTGTAGGTTATTTTACCCAAAAAAAGCAACAAGCCCCGGAGGTGGTCGTTTTGTCTGCGTCCTCCGTGTCTAGACATGGGCCTGTTGCCTGCTGGGCGCTTTGGAACTGAAGCGCTCGAGTCTAGAAACGTCATCATTTATGGTCTGTACTGTGCGCTTCTTAATGGTCATTGTGTACACCACAAAAATTCTATCTGGCCCACTCTGTTTCGCTCTCAAGGCACCAGCGGCCAGTTCTATGAGATTATACATAGAACAGATTTCCCCTGGGTTGATGGAAGCCGCAACTCCTCAAGCAACGATACCCTGACAATAAAGGAGCAGCCTGCAAAAGCAATTTCTCTCCGGTATTAGACAATACGGGCTGTTTCCAGATCGCTATTTCCTGTGGATACCAACAAGTATGCACTTTCCTTGAAGTTTTTTCTGCTTTTGATTTTTTCTTCCTCTTCCACCCCATCTGTGAGGCTTAATGGAGAAAACACATGGCTGCGACTGCTACTACCATGCTACCATGACCGAGTGGAGCTGCTCTAGGTCGCCTGGGTCTCCTGAGGTGCTGGAGTGCATCAGATAATTAATGCAGAGATTAGAAAAAAAGAAGAAGAAAAAAACAGATCCTTAGCATATGTGTTTAATTTTTTTTAGGTTGTTTTTGTTCAAAAACAGACATCAGCTCCACAGTTCAAAGTTTTTTGAAGTGCCTTTCCTCTAGGAGATAAATTTAACCAGGGTTTCACTCATCCAGACCGGAGCGGCGACATCTGTGGTCTCACCATGCATAAATAAACCTTGACATGTCACACACACACACACACGCACACGCGCACACACGCAACTCCATGCTTGCCTGTCACTCTACCTTCTCGCCCCTGTCTCCTGGTAAACCCCTCTTTCCTTCATCTCCCTATAGAGTGTACGAGAGAAGCGGCTCAGAGAAGCAGCGGGGCAGTAAAAGCAGACACGCTCTCTCAACCAGGGGAAAAAAATTCAGAGATGAGCAAAGGCTCTGGGGGAAAGGGAGTGCTCCTTCTTGACATGGAGCTGACAGGAGAAGATCTAAATCTTTAGAGGCGACATCAGGGGCCTTCTAATGTTTTGGTCCCCTGGATCAAAGCAGCAAAAAGGTTGCCTTGGATAAAAAAACAAAACTTAAACAGTAGCCAGTGGAGAAGTGATTTCTCATCCAGGCAAAAAAGGTGACTCATGTTAACCCCCTTTGATTGGCATGTACACCTAAGGTTTATTCTAGACACAGATCCAGACTCAGTTATCCTATTCCCGGTGAAAGGTTCATCATATAGGACTGGTAACGGCTTCCATAAACCTAATCCTAACCTAAGGGCTGTGATAACACTTTGCTGAATTAAGACTACACAATAACTCATCTCTCTCAAACCTGGCTGATTAATTTGGCAAGGAGTGTCTTGTGATTCTGTGAGCAAACTGCGTAGTTGAGTGTGTAATGTGTCTCTTAATGTATTGATGAGTACAGGCTCTCTTCCTAATTAAACAGTCTGTATGTAATAACAGTTTTGAGATTATATCAAAGAAGCCTAAGCATTGTGTTGCGGAGATATCTACTAGCATGCCGACCTGCTGGCCCAGCCCGTCCCACCTCGTAATAGGCCACCTCTATTAACATGACAGCCTGTATGCTGAAGTTAGATTCACTGAGGCCAATTTTAGCTCAACATGAGGATGAGGGTTGATTGGCCAGTGAGCCAAGTGCCAACCCAGGAGAAGGAGAGGGGGAGGAGGGACCTGTGGGAAGGGCCCTGGACTCAGGATATCTGCAATTCTGAAGTCTTAGCTATGGCTCTGTACAGAACATAGGACATGGGTTGTAACATTGACTGGCAGCTATTCCCAATATATTTTGGCATTATTATTATATAGAAGAAATTGAAAAAGTACAAAATCTTACCTCAACTCCTTGGTCACCTTTGACTCCCTGTGAAGCAAAGCAGATAATGCAATTATATAAAGGAAAAAAAAAAACGGACCACAATCAGATCAATCCACTAGATGGAGCTCAAGATCCTCTATAAGTAGTAAAATTACTGTGTTTGACAAAAATTATTTGTCGTAATTTTGTCAAAGGGGAGAAGAAGTGCAGCATGGATCCGGCTCATCCGGTCGTAGTACAAAAAAGTATAAAGAATCACATCCCAGCAAAGTGTAGGGTTTGATGAATAAACTAACAATATTTCAAATTAAATATATTTATCTGAAGATGCAGTGACTTAGTTCTTTTTCCGCAGATGTCTACCTCATTCAACACCCAAGACTCTCGGATTTTGTTGATCCAGAAGTTTATTTGAATAATCCATTAACGATTCTTTAAAATCTCAAGATCTATCTTGGCAGTTGCTGCTGTGCAAAATGCAGGGGTGACTTGTTGTAGCTGGTTCAGTTAAGGCCTCATCCCCCCCAAAAAAAGAAAAAGAAAAGGAAAATTGATCATGGCTGCTATATGAGGGAGCTAACGCTAACTAACAGGTGCCTGCAGATATCAGGCTTATGGTGTTGTCATCAAAAACAGTGCAGATGAATCAGACTGAGTTTTTGATCTGTCTGAGGTCAAAGTGATCATTAAAGTGGATGTGCTGTATTGAGCTGTACTTATTTTTTGGAATATGGACAGTGAATATGTTTTTAGGTAGTGCAGGAAATGAATAATGAAGAATTGATCGAAACATACTGATTAAGGGCTGAGTGAATAAAGATAAAACGGAATTGGCAAATCCGTGCTG
Organism: Scophthalmus maximus; assembly: GCF_022379125.1. NCBI lineage: Eukaryota > Metazoa > Chordata > Actinopteri > Pleuronectiformes > Scophthalmidae > Scophthalmus > Scophthalmus maximus. The sequence goes on along the minus strand of NC_061524.1, from coordinate 6,222,050 downwards.
ATATCCAGCCGTAGTCAAAAGCCTCAGCACGTGGATGTTAAAGCAGAATAAGCAGTTTGCATTTCGTTTTAATCTGCTTTTCACGAGTTATCTCATCCCTGTTGTAGAACCTGTAGCGCCACAATTTGAACCGAGATGTAAACCGGTGCCTGCAATAGGGCCCTTCCTTGTCCTCTTGGTGACCTTCATCTCAGTAGCGTCATGACTTCATAAAGCTCAGGGCAGAAAACAGAAACAGGATTCGGGTTTGATCTTAAACAAAGCGAGGCGGAAGAATGGTGGAAGTTTACAAGGCAATAACCTGCACAGAAGCTTACGAGGTACTTCAAGCAGTCTGAGTCGCAGCAAAAGCTGCTTTATAAACTGAAGACTTAACACTGTGTTTTCCCCGTGACCTTTGCAGTTCATTCAATCTGGAGTTTTTATTTCTGGCTCCAGGCAAAATTACTTCCACAGAGAGTCGTGTCATTGGTGTATACTGTATTCTGTGGCCTTGTTGTAACTGCAGCAGCACGATATCCACATGACTGACATGTTTTAGCGTCCTTGGAATTTGGTAGACGGGTAAGAGGAAAAAGTTAAGATACACAAGCAGTTATCGGATGTAAGAATTTATGAATTATATTTTTTTACTTGAATCACTTAGCCTTTACTAACAAAAACTGCGGAGGATCCCCAGACGCTATCACTGTATTTGAAGGTTTGGTAATGTACCGTAGTGTTCCCCACACACTATGTGTGGTAATATTTTTATCTTTCCCTCGAGGAAATTGGACAACTACAGACTACTTCTGATGAGTTCTATGGAGCTGTTGAGTCTCTTTTGGTTTTTAGGACATGCAGCTGTTTTTCTGTGAGAGAAAGAATTGACCAAACCCACTGTGCACCAAGTTTGCGTCTCGCTGGTGAACACAGCGGGACCCCCCCTCCGCCCCAGCAGCTGAAGAGCCAGTGAGCTAACTGTCAATATTGGAGTTGGCCATTCGGCCAGAAACACAACTCCAAATGAAATGGATGCTAATGTTGCCCTGAGTCCACCTGATGCCGGCTAATATGATAACCATGGCAACTTCATGAGGTGATAATGTGTCAGATTATCATTTTTTGCTCTAAACACTCTTAACAGCATTTACATTCCTTCCTTTTTCCTATAATTTCACTCCTACTCAAGTGAAATTAGAGCTCGGTAAAAATCGTTCCTCCAGCGTGAGCGGGACACCCTCGTCCCCTGTCCCGGACTGACCTGCCACAGACTCAGACGACTCTATTTCATTCTTTTGTTGTTTTTATTTCAAGTGAAAGACACAACTTGGCGGCTTTCCTTTAGTCATCACTAAAGCCCACCCAAAAGTCTCTTGTAATGCCATATAATGGCTTGGATTAGTGTCGAGCAGTTGCTGTGTACATGTGCGTGTGCACGTGTGTCTCCGTGTGTGTTCTCTAGAGGAAGTCTGTTAAGCCACGGAAAGGTGCAGAAGGACAAGCATGTGGAGAGCGTAGCGGGCAGAGCTCACTTTGACCCCCCCAAACGACTTCAAAGCCAAGGTTAGATCGACTGTCATCACACAGTGTGTGCATGCTTATATCAGTGTGTGTGTGTGTGTGTGTGTGTGTGTGTGTGTGTGTGTGTGTGTGGACATGCTGTGTCTCCATCCCTAAAAATAATACGCAATAATCCGGCAAACACTTTCCCTTCATTAAATGTCAAAACCATAAATGTGGTAGCAGATGCTACCTGCCTCATTTTGTGAGGTCACAGCCTCTGTGTTTATATGGCATAAGTTTTAAACAACCCTCAAAGCTTCATATAATATATATATATATATATATATATATTTTTTTTTTAATCATTCAATAGAAGTTAAGATTAAAATAAAGACTGCTTTCGCTTGCCAATAAGGGCCAAGTGAATCAATTAACTTCACAGTCTTCATGAAAAAACTCTAACAATATGGAACTTAAGCAATCTGACTTCAAGAGGGTATCTACCGAAGACAAAACATAGAGAGCAGAGAACTTAACACGGAAATGAATCCTTTCTTGCTGCTGTTGTTAAAATTAGAAAAATGCTTAAGAATGGAACGTGAAATACAGATTTTTGTTTGTCATTTCTTACTTCGACAACGTGTTAGGAAAGGAATGATAGTAACTAATGTACTTAATGTACATATGGCATGTGAATAAAAAGCTAATCACATCTTTTTTTTATTGCCTAGAACCTTCGTAAAACACATATCAACACCACAACCAAATACCAGTTATAAGACAGATAGAGAGCTAAATACCTTCGGGCCTACGGGACCTGACGGGCCTTCGTCGCCTCGATCACCCTGTGGAAAGACAGAGACACCAAATTTGACCTAACACAAAAAAGTTGTGAGTCAGACAGCAACATTCTGCAGATAGTTAATAGTTTGTTAGAACCATATCCTCCAGAAGAGCTCTGAACTTATAAACTATGATCTCTCGGATGTCACTGGGTAGTATGCTCTCACAGCCTCCGTTCGTGTCACTGCTTCGGCAAGACGTTGGGGAACGTTGATTTGAGATTGCGCTCCATGCGTTGTCTGCTGCACATTCATGCTGCCAATCTCCTGTGGTCAGCGACAATATGCTCAGATTGACTGTGACATTCAGACCATGATTGATTGGTAGTAACGGCCCAAAGAGTGTCGAGAAAACAATTCCCCACAGCGTAAGACCACCACCAGCAGCCTGGACTGTTGACACAAGGCAAGGTTGGCTCCGTGGATTCATGCTGCTGATGCCAGATTCTGACTCAACCATCTGCAGCGTCGGCAGAAATACGGATTCATTGGATTTCAGTTCTTGGCTGTAGTGACAGTCGTGAAAACTGACGTGGTCTTCTGAGATGCTTCTCTGCTCATCACAGTTGTAAAGAGAGGTCTTCTGAGTTACCGTAGCCTTTCTGTCGGCTCCGACCAGTGTGACTCGGTCTTCTCTGACCTCTCACGTCAACAAGGTGTTTCCGTCCACAGAACTGATAACTGATGCTTCCTCACCATTCTGAGTCAAAACTCCAGAGACAGGTGTGTGTGTGTGTGTGTGTGTGTGTGTGTGTGTGTATGTGTGAAAATCTCAGGAGATCAGCAGCTTAAACCAGCTCATCTGACACCAACAATCATGTCACGGTCAAAGTCACTTTTTCCTCCATTCTGATGTTTGATGTGAACATTAACTGACGGTCCTGACCTGTATCTACAGGATTTTATACATTTCACCGCTGCCACGTGATTGGCTAATAGGTTAATGGCACGAACAAGCAGCTGGACAGGTGTTTCCTAGTGACATGCTCGGTGATTCGATGTATTTAAGGCAAAGCAGAGCAACATGAAATACTACTTCCTTCTGCTTCAGCACTAACAACCACAGATACTCAAATGCACATGATACATATACAGTAAGTCCACCAATACCTTGGGAAATGGATGGATATTGCTTTATGGTCACAATTGCATTTCCATAAATTACTCATCGGACAATATATACAATTGTGTCCTGGAATAAATATTTTCAACTCAGTCTGTCCAAATGCTAACAACTGTATATCATTTTTTACAAAAGGTGAAATACAGAGGGGAGCTCACCTTTTGCCCCGGAACTCCAGGCTCACCCTGGAAATATGAAACAGTGTGCACATAAGTACATATCCAGCCAGTGTAACAAATTCAGATTTACATTGACAGATACAGATGGGAATACAGATAGGTACAGAGTCTGATGGCTTAGGCTTGATTTGTGGTCTGCAATGTCATGTTTTCTACCAAAATGCTTTCTTTGGTCATGCTGCAGCTCCGCTCAGCTATTGCTACAGCCTATTACAGTGAGAACAACTGTGAGAACATTGCTCTTTTGAAATAATCTGTGACAACTCGTCCAGTCCAAAGGAAACACAGGGATATATGGTGTTTCTGCTGTGTAGGTGGTGGGCAGCAGCTGTGCAGAGACCGAGTGGAAACATCCTGTTTCTGGTGAACTGTTTTACTTGGACCTGAGTGTGTTTTCGTGGAATGACTAGAGTCGCCGTGAGAAGCCACAGTAATGCTAATCTAGTTTTTCAGAACTGTTTGGATAAGAAAATCATTTTTCTTTTTTTTTTACCTTCATTCCTGGTAAAAGCTGCAGAAAAAACACAGACAACGCAGGAAGGTAAATGACACCGACAAAAGATCAATAATGAGAAGGTTCTGGTAAAAATGAAGGTGGAGGAGTCCCCGAACCAGACTTACCCTTGGGTCTTTTCCTGGTTTGCCGGGCTCACCAGGTTTACCCTGTACGAAAAAGATGAGCAGAAAATGAAAAAGAGACATGATTCTGAATTGATTTGATTTAAAAGTCCACACTTTTGAGTCTTTGTCGACTTCTCTTGTCTGTGTGAAAGCTGAGATGTTTCTTCAAGGTTGCTTATCAACACGAGTATGAGCAGAATTCAAATCTTCTGGCTGAACCCAGACTGGGACTCACCGGTGAACCACCCACTCCATTCAAGCCTGGATTTCCTGGGGGTCCTGGAGGTCCCGGGGGTCCCTGCGCTCCAGGGTCGCCCTGCTGAGAGACCTTGAGTTACAACCTGCCGTGTTGGGAAGAGCCTCACCACACTGGCCATGCCAACACAACAACCTCACACTACACTGCAAATAAAGGTAGCAGGGGGGGAGGGCAGTTGCAAAGAGGACGGTTAGGCAGAGAGCAAGGCAAGTAGTTTTAGTGTTTGGGCACGGACATTCATTCTTGACCTTGGCAGGTGACACTCCTTTGCGACAAAATATTCTAATCTCAAAGTTCTCTTACTAGCTTTTCTGGGGCTTTTACCACATTTCAAGGACTTCAGGTAATGTAAATTGTCCAGGTGTCAGGATATGATCAAGGTGAGACAGGGATCGAAGCTGAAGCCACCATTGACATGAAATGATGTGACGTAAATACGGAACTTCTGTACCTTGGCAGTCCCAGGACCCGGGCTAAGGGACTAGTTTTGGATCCCAATCCAAAGATTAAGGACCGACCAAAACATCTATTTGTGAATATGAGACCAAGACTGCCTGGCAGCAGCAACTGGGAGGCGGTCAAGGTCACTGACCAGATTTCAGTGGACGGCTCGGGAACGGTCAAGTAAGACATTCACGTCTCAAGACAAGAGACCAAAATCTCGGAACACAGACATAGTTTGTGATTCTCCTCGTTATGTTACCAAAGTCTGGTACTTTAAGTCACATGATGACACCTGAGCAAGTTGTATTGGGTGAAGGCCACTGAGGTGAAAAAGCTCCAGAGAAAACGGTTAGGTTTACTTTTAGTTACGAATAATTTATCACAGATGTGGTTATGACATCAAAGCACCAGGAAGAATTGAACCTAGTTTTTTTTAAATTTTGACACGCCAGAAGTAAGGCTAATGGGCCTGGACCTTGTTGTCAAAGGTACTTGAGCTCACATTAGTTAAGTATATCTTTATATCCTAACAATGGGTAAAAACTAAGTTGTAGTTAGAGATCGCAAAAGAACGCTTTGGCATTTATTTGAAAGAGGTGGGCGTGGTTTTGACATTGATATTTCCTGAAGCTTCTGTGTAGTAGGCAGCTAATCTGTCTGCAGTTATTCTGAAGACTGTCCACTGACAGCCAGAGCCCTGGGGATTATCTCAAACCAAAGCCAAGACTAAACAAAATCAAATAAAGGAAATTTAAAATGAAACGAATAAACACATCGCACGGGCTCAAATAAATCTGTCGGGCTGCTACGCATCCTGAATCATCCCCTCTTGTGCTTTTCGAGCAGGAATAATTCCCAGCTATACATGCAGCTTGTGACATCAAATTTCCTGATTTCAACGCGTCTAATATTTTTCCCTGTATGGAAATATCCATTATCACACAGGGCAACGAGTTTGGCACAGCATTTAATGTATGATGCTATAGTGCATGATTTATTTGCACATGTGGTCCAGCTTAGAGGAGAACACAGTGCTAGCTTTACTTCAGTCACTCAGCAATCACTTTGTAACTAAAGGAGAACACACATATAGCAGTTCAGGACCAGCATCCACTGCCAAGCATCTATTCTTATATAATGGGGAACATACTCAACTACATTGGGTCCATATTTTATATTTCCTCCCCTGTCCTGCGGTGCAGAATGTGTCCAGATATGATTTATGTCTCTGTACATGTTGGGCTTACCTCAGAGGTTATACAGAAGACAACAAAGCTGAGTACACTCCTGTTAAATATCACTAGGATGTTAAGAAATTATGAATCCTGTCCATTTAATACAATTTGATTGGTTTCTAGCCAAAGCTCGAGCTCATTATTAAATTAAATTAAGATGAAAGATCTGTACTAGAGAACTGCATCGAACTTCCGTACAGCCTTTATTAGTGAGATTCTTTTTTTAAATTCTTTTTGATGACATCCCTGACGTGGATGATGCCAGTCTTGAACAAATCTCTGGAGAAATGTTTTTCACAGATGATTCTTTTCAGCTGGTCTTTGCTGTTGTTTTATATCTTGGCTCTGTCCTCTGCTATACAAATTTAAAAACAAGGGTTTCTATTGAATTCAAGTCAGGGAACACATTCGGTTGATTTTTGCAGTATGTTTTGGATCATTGTCACGTTGGAAAATTCCTCTCCTGCCAATGTCCTGGAGCCTGGGAGCCATCTTTTCATTCAGTAATTGGGTATATAAACTTACATTCATAGTTCCATCTATAAATGTCACATCCCCTACATCTATTTTTCATTGACGCAGCCCCACAACGGCACACGCTCGCCTCCATGTTTCATGGTCAGTACTGTGCAGTCGCCATGGTAGTCTTGTCCGAGTCCAAGCCTGGTCAGGATGCTGGACCTCATCCCATCCCCCCAAAAAATATTGTGGTTTTATTTGACCAAAGAAACTGCTGCAAACATCCATCAGGACTCTTTTCCTGGTCTTTGACAAAGTTGAATCTTACTGTGAGTAATGGTTTTCTTCTTGGATGTCATCATTAGAGGTTGACTTCCTTCGATCGCTTCCATTTTGTCTGATCAGTCACTGAAACACCAATTTCCACAGATAACACTTGTACCAAGCCAATTTAAATGCAGGGTTGCATAAATGGTACAATGTGGTTGTTTGGCTCTTCCTATACATCGCAATCACTGCTGGTACTGTGTTTCTGCGTATGTTTAGTCACCTACTGATGCCCCGGTTTCCTAACAATCTGGTTTCTCCCTTCAGACATTTCCTCGCCATATGGAGTCATGTGGCATTAGACACAAACCAGGCCTAATTAGACAAAACTGTGGTGGTCACTTTTATGACTTTGTCCATGTTAATAACTGGAATTCAGAGGTGTGCTCACATTGGTACCAGTGATCAAAGGTACAAAGTACAAACTTTTGTGACAATGGGCACATTTGAACTGACTGTTGTTAAACTGAAGTTGTACTTTTTGTACACTTTACTCTAAAGAGGGCCCTTCAAATTTTCGTTTCACCTGAAGGCCACAGTAGGTTCTCCTATATTCATTTGGTTAATATCTGCACACGCACCACTAGATGCCACAAAATTCTACCTACCGGTCCTGCAACGTGAAATCAAATCAACTACACTAAAACATAAGGAATACAATTCAGGTTTTTAGTCATTTACCATTTAGTGATATTGCACGGGAGTGTACTTTTTGTTGTTCACTGATACATTTATCAAAGAGAGGTAATATAAACTCTTCACATCATGTTAGTCGAGCTTGTGTTTTCACTGTATGACTGTATTTATGTTATGCATCTAGCATTAACCACACAGAGAACAACTCAGCCCGTGAAACAGGAAGCACAAATTACAAACTGTGGGTGTGGATTTTAAAAGACAATGCAGGAGAAGGAAATGTAGCATTTTGGAGCTGAAACCAGGAACTTAATGTCAGCACATATCTGCCTTAGCTGCCTACATTTGACAAAACATTTTTTTAATGGTCTCTTTTGAGTTCTACATATTTATTGAATTGAAATGCTAAGTCACAGTAGCACCCCATTAAATTCTAGTGAAAGATTTTGGTCAGGATTAATTTACATTTTAGTCTTTAGTTTATCGTGTTTCCGCACCATTGGCTACTTTGGATTTAAGAAAGCATTAAATTAGTTGTGCTTTGCTTTGTCAAAAAATGACGGCATTTCCGTCTGTTTTCCTGCCAAGCATCCTTAAAAGACGAGCTTTTCACTTGAATATGACATTCAGAATCATTAGCAGCCAAAAGTTGGTTAATTACAGCATGATGGCAGAGGAGGGTCGGGCAGTTTGACGCAACAGATGACGGCGGTTGGCATCCATGGGGCGGACAGAGAGGAGGGGGCAAGTAGGGGGCAGAGAGAATTGTACCTTGAGGCGTTTTAAGATTAGAGGGCTTATTGAGGGCATGTTTCGCACGGTGATGGGCAACATCTGCCGGGGGAGGGGGTCACAAAGGACAGGTGGCCACCGGTGCAAAAAGGTCACAGGGCAAAGGTCACCAGGAGGCCAGAGAAAGGAAACAGGGTAGAACCAGGAGAGTGATGGAAGGAAGGGGGGTGTGGAGGAAAAAGAGAAATAGAACATGAGAGTGAAAAGCAAGAAAATGGGAAGGCAAAGGAGAGGGAAAAAAGGAAACAAGGTTGAAGAAAGAAAAGACAAAATAAAAGAGGCACCGGCAGAGCAAACTATGGGCCTGGAGTGGCAAAGGGGAGGGTTGATGTACTGTGATGCCTTTTTTTTTTATTTCAAAGGGATGTGAATGTGTCACATTTCTGTTTTATTTGCAATTCAAGCATCCCCCCATTCAGGGACTTGTGAGCATCAATGTCCCCATCAACAGTAAGCCAGGCCCCTAGATTGCAGCGGAGCAGAGGTGGGACGCCAGTCTTGCCACAAAGAGAGTACAGCAGTGGAGGTAACAGTACACATTCAGACTTACTGTGGCCAACTGTCCAACACAGGGTTGTACAATGCGCCGCTTCTGTTGAGATGACCAGCATAATCAGATACAGGTTTAGGAGAGGGCAGTACAGGTGGGATCCCACTGACACCAAGTAGAACCAGCTCAAACCAACTTGCCTACTTTACACATAGGGTACATATTTCCACATTACAGCACGTTTGACTATGCTGTGAGACTTATTCGTTAAGTTAGTTTTGGAACTAATTGTTTTCCTTTGTATGATCATCGCATCATATTAAGGCAGATCAGCTGAAAAAGTAACAATAGTACTTTGTCTATGGAAATATATACAGCATGTTATAAGTAAATATAAGTAAGGGTATGTAGTAATGTAGTAAAAGTAGGCAAGTGTGCTGCTTTGTCCCTCACCATTTTCAGCTGTCCACCACAAAACTGAGCACAGGTTTAAGAATATAAAAGGTCGAGAGCTGCCAATATAAAAGTGAAATAATTCAATCAAAAATGTTCCATTTGTGCTGACAACTTTAGTTTAGAAGAAGAATTTTGCCTTTGCCATTTATTTGATTTGTTTCTTTTCCTACTTAATTGTAATTGATGACAGATCAGAATAAATTCATGTTTCAGTCATTTGAATTTGAATTATTTTTTTTCTTCAAAAATGCAAGCTTGAAAATAATACTGTCATCTCACAGTAATTTTAACTTTAGTTATATCATTGTGTCATACATCATGTGCACACAAATGGAAACTTGATTCAATTCAGAGATTTAATTTTAATATTGGCATCACTGTGCTTCAGTTGTATGCACAATTCACCTTTATCCCAGTAACAATTTAAAGAGCTGTAAACTGTGTACTATGTCGATCATATTGTGTATCTTTTATGAAAAAGTCTCAAATGTCTTTTCATTTTCTTTTTCTTTGGGGTGGAGAGCAGAGGGTTGAGGAGAGCCTAAGGCTCTGGGGCACTGGCTCTCTTTGCGGCACGACTTGGTGACACCCCTGCGGAGGGATATCGTTCAGGGTGTTCGGAGGCACCCACAAACCTTCAACATCAGAGACTGACTGGAGCGCAAGGCAGCCAGGGTTTTCAATGGAAGATCCTGCACAAAGAGGTCCTACACACCGAGGAAGTGGTCATTTCAGTTAGTGCCGGTGATGATGGCAACAAGCCATAATCCAGCAACAAAAGAGTCACGTATTATGAAATCTGGCTTTGCAGGTTCAGTGTGCAGGATGTAAGGGATCTATTAGCAGCAATGGAGTTTAATATTCATAATGATGTTTTCATTAGTGAATGATCACCTGAAACAAGGAATCGTTATCTTAAAACGAGCCCTTCACATCTCCATTGAGCGCAGCTTCTCTTATACAGAGTCTGCCACGCCACGTTTCTCAAGTAGCCCTACAAGGACAAACCAAACACTGGCTCAAGAGAGGGCCTTTAGAAAATGTACGTTACCTGCAGGCCACCACAGATTCTCCTTCACATTGGAGGGTGAAGGGGGGAGGGGTATTCAGTGAGCTGCAATCTGCAACCTCAACACTAGACGCCAATAAATCCTTCACACCGAACCTTTAAGATGATTTCAGCTTAGAGGAAAGTCTTCTTTTCTTTCAGTAAGTGAAATTACCAGGTGGTTATCAAACTCACTCCTGTTCGCAAAGTACAGAGCTTGAGTCAGAATGAGTGTTGCCTAGCATAGCATAAAGGGTCCGTCACATTTCCCCCCCAACTTGGCCCCATAGCCCTACCCCTCCGTTTGTCCATTCCACCTGAAGTCAACATCTGACCACCCTAATGGCTGTTTGAAGGGGTTTGAAGTGGTTAGATAACACCAACCCCTTGATCTTCAAAAGAAATGGGACACCCTGCCCTACGCAGGAACACGCATAACGGAGGGGTAGGGCCAAGGGGCAGGGCCAAGAGGGGGGAAATGGGATGGACCCAAAGACTGGAAGCAGCTAGCCTGTCTCCGTGCATGGTGAAAAAAATGGTGTTGCTCTGCTGAGCACAACCTGACTCCAGCTCCTTGCTTTCTGAACAGGTATGAGATTGATATTACTCCTCTCATCTCACTGTCTAAGAGAAACTGATTAAGTGTATTCCCAAAATATTGAATTATTGCTGTAACAATGGGGCTGATGTAAAAATACAAAATGACATGAAACACAAGACACGCTGACCTTTCTTACGGGCTTCGTCTTGAAACGCAAACTCTCCAAACACTGAACATTTTGCCTTCAACAGCAGGAACCCCCACCCCCCAACCCCCACGGGTTTCACTATGTAATTGAGGCCTGGAGTGTGCGCACACTGGGAACGGACCTCCCCTACAAACTGCTGCAAGGGGCTGAGAGAAGAAGTGCATGGAAAACAAATTCAACAGGCACGCGGCTTTGTTGGGAGCTTGGCTTCATTCCAGGCTCAAAACATCAAGCCCCCGAAACCTCTCTGGCTCTTTCTTCCTCTGGACTCCCCATTCTGAGATTTGTCTAGCCTGAGGCCTTTTTTAGTCCGGAGATGTGTATCACAACATGATGCATTACTGATAACAGCCCATAAAGAAAACATTTCGACATGCACACTGTTATTTTCGGGGGCTTTAATAACTGGAGTGGTTTAACAACTGAAAGGTTGAATTACGCTGGAAATGGACTAAGCTATCTGAAAAATCCCCCTGTACACAGGAGACTCATTCTTGGCACCACCACACACACACACACACACACACACACACACACAGGCTCTTATCATTTCTGACTGTGTGCTGCCGGTAATTGCCCTGTTTTGTTTTTTGTCTCAACTAGCCAAACCCCAGAGATCACAGGCTAAAGATCTGCAGAGCTCTGCATGTGCTACTCATCACTGCGCTGGCCGACATTTGTCTGTTCAGCTAATGCAGTACGGTTTCTCCTGTTCCAACTTCACTTTTCTGTTCTGACATGGAAAGACACTTTTTAACGCTGCAGGATTGACAACAGCACAGATTCAGTCATTTGTCACAATAAAAGTTAAATTGCAATTGTGAAAGGTGTCTACAATTTATTTCAGATTTTCAGCATTAACAGTGATAATGAAGTGGTAGCCAGAAAGAATGAATTCCACTTTAATGTGCTCTTACCCGGTGTGTGTAGTCCCCACATACGCCCTGGAGAGAACAGAAGAACAAAGTTCAGTCAGAAAAGTTTTTCCACAGATCTTCACACAGGGTGTTGAAAAGTAGTTTTACATTGAAGATGTAACAGTAACAGTTCAGTTAATGTGGTCTGCGGTTCGAGAAAAGATTGGCCGAATATAAGGGACATCCTGATGATGTCATACGACAGAAAGGCTGTGTCACAAATTGGGGGCATTTAGCTTGAAAGACTGCGATTACCACGCAGGGGAAGCCTTAACAAAAAAGAAGCCACCACATTGTATTGTGGGAAATGTAGGATGTGGTGTTTTGAGCTTCAGGACATCTCCACCTTGAACTTTGAACTATTTCTTTCATCTTTTTCTTTCTCGCCAGTTTAGGCATTACACTGGACTGTTGCTCCTTATGTGACTCAACTGTGAAACTACTGAAAACCATGTCTCACCTTCTCGCCTCTGGGTCCAGGTTCCCCCTAGAAAGCAAACACATGCAGGTGGTTATACAGTTATCTAAAAAGATATAAAAAGAAAAGAGTTGGCTATTTATTCAGATGTAAGATTTAAGAAACTTACCGGCTGTCCTTTAGGACCTCGCTGACCCTGAAAGACACCAGCATCGTGGTCAGTCTTGAGTATGATTGGGGCATATATTTTCAGCCTCACATGACTGAATATAACTGCCTCCAATAAACAGGAGCAGTTTTCTTTATGACTTTGTGGGTTCAAAATAAACAGGCATCTAAAGTGACCTTAAAGCCAACGCAAGGTTCAATGCAATCGTACATCCGAGGCTTAAGACGCTCACATGACAGCTTCAATGTTGGTAAGAGTATAAAAGAGCAACTATGCTTGTGAAAAAATTTAAGAAGTGCTCACCACGTCTCCCTTCGGTCCGTTCTGTCCCTGTGCAAACATTAAAACATAAATAAGTGTGATGAAATAACTACATCTAAACAGATTGATTGATTCAGATAGCTAATTGGAAAGACTCTTGGAAACGGCCGTATCGTGTTTAACTCCACCCTATAATAACAGTAATGACACTAATAGAGATTTTATTACAATAATAACCGTAATCATTCTTAACTTAATTATTGCCTATTATCATCACTGGGAACTGGGTTCTGGGCACTGAAAGGGCTTTCAGTTATGCGGTTATTTCACTATTGGACAGGAACTCGGGGGAAACTCACAGGTTTGCCATCCATCCCGATTGGACCCTAGGGTGAGAGAAGAGAGGGAAATGTCGTGAGTACATATGAAGAGCAGCGATTGAATCACAGAGCACTGCAGCCGAGCAGCACTCCAGGAAATCTGTGCCTTTTCTGATTTTGTATTGGGTGCTGTAGTATCTATATAATATAATCAAATATATATATAGTCAAAAAGATTACATGTTTTTTTTTAAAACCATGACAATAATGAGTGACTAAAATGTCACTGCTTGAGAGGACATGCAGCTCCATTATAGTGATCAATCGATTGATGATTTTATTTAGTTCACTTTAATAGATGCATATTCAAGCAGAAGCTCATTTACAGAACACTGTATGTGTTATTATTATTGGTTTGCTGTATTTAAATTATTATGGTAAAATCTAAGATTTCTAGCATTTGCAAACATCCATCCAGACATCAAAGCATCATTTACAGTATTATCTCCGACAGACAGAATGGCAAAGACCTACGGGAAAGCCTGGGAATCCTCTCGTTCCAGGTTGTCCCTGGAAAAGAAGCAGAAAAGCAATCAGTCTGTTTGTTGTAATTCTGAAAGGCTGGTATAGGAATTTGCTCGAGGTTGGGTCAGCGAAAGAAGATACACTCCTCTTCCCCAGTGACGTTCAGCCTTTGTGGTATTTTATGCATGATTTCATAATTTTGTGCATTTTATCACTTCAAGCTTGTCAAAGAACAATTCCCAAGAACAAGAAATGAATTTCCACGGCCAACTTCAACACAAATAAGAAGACCTATTAGTTACAAATAATTTCCTACGACAAATGGAAAAGATGCATTCACTAACAAAGACCATCAGGCGTGGATAAAAGTTCCTGAAAAAGTAAAAAAGTAAAATATGTTTTGGCTAAAATGTCACCTTTCAAACTAGCATGGAAAACAAGAATTATCTCTTTAAAACTGTCCCCTACATGCTTTTAAGAAATCATTATGTATGTGCAGTACAACAGGATACACACACCTCTACAGAGTGATCTGTTTGCAGCCCACAGTCAAGCTGTGAAGGTGAAAAGCCGCCTCTCGGTGGAAAATATCTTTGCACTGATCTGTCCAACCCGATGACCCGATGACAATGTGGCAATGAAGTCACAGCGCTTGGCTCGTCTACGAGGCCATTTCCTCTTGTTCCCGTTGCCTCCCTGCTGAATTACCTCCCTTGTTCCATCTAGGGTCACGACTGGAGTCTCTCATGTCAGTTTCACCTGCTGTGGTAAACAAGCTTCCAAGTGTTTTCTGACTGACGCGCTCTCTACGTTCAAGACTTGACTCCTACTGTGTGGAGCTTCCTCCACGGCCTGTTCCTCATTAGAAATGCCTATTACCATCCAGGAAGCATGGGCAAGCACACAGGTATAGATTGTAATAGCCATCAATTAGAAAAACAGATGTGTGCTTCCCTTCAGTTGGCTAGACTCTCGGTTATGCCACCTCTTTTTCAAAGTCAGATTATGCAATTTATGAGGCAATGTTGGGAAAATTAAAAAGAAAAGGAAAAAAAATAACCCCTAAACCCATTCGTCCTCCCAAGAATTTCTGTTTTAACAAAAGGAACCATTGAGGCCTGGTGCCCGGATGACGAACACTGACCGCATTTGAACCAAGAAGAGGTTTCTCCCTCTGCTTCCTGATAAAACAAGCATGAATAATGATCCAATTTATGGCCAAATTACACCTCCGAACCTGTTGAACACTGCCACTGTCTCCACACAGTCTGCTAAAAAGAAATGTATTATTCCATCATTTGTGGTGAATTCTTGCTCACTCTTGAATAAAGACAGTTCTCAACCGGAACCCAGAACCCCTCGAGTCTGGAGAGACCAAGTCTCAATTGTCTGGTTTAATCAACAGTACTGAAAAATGCCTGTCAGTGTGTGAGAACCTAATGCGTAAAGCAGACGCCTCCTAAAATGGCAGCTCATAAAATAGTCTGGCGTGCAGGCAGGCTGCAGTAATTGAAGATAAGAGGTTTATTAGGTGTAGGAACATGTGAAGATACTTACAGGAGGTCCTCTTGGCCCAATGATAGATAGACCTGGCTCGCCTGGCGCTCCCTGTGGACAGATAGAAAGAGAGGAAGAAAACACAAGTTGCTTTCTCAGTCAACTCAAGAGATCAGTGAGACATCGTTGCATTCCTCCAAATGTAAATACAGTAGCTGCAGTGGAGGGGAACTCACTCTGCCAGCACCTACATACAACGTGTCTACTTCTAGCACATACACTAAAAAACACCTCTTGGAATACCAGGTTGGCCATGCATTGCATTGTAAAGCTCTGGCAACATTAGAAAGTTCCACGGCGAAGTTAATCTTAAAACTTAACCTTTTTGCACGGTTAGATGTTAAACTGCTGAATGGGGACAAATGTGATATTTGAGTGTGGCATCATTCCTGTTGTCGGACGATGATTGAAACTGCTGCTCTCCTGGAATTTTGTGACACAAAAGTCCCAACAATTCAGAGTGGTTGGAGCTGGTAGGATGGCTACGGTAACTCAGATAACCACTCTTTACAACTGTGGTGACTAGAGAAGCATCTACTCAACTTGGACAACACTTTCAACGTTGAGGTGGACGGTTATACAACAGCAGAAGACCTCGCCAGTCTCAATGCTGTCAGCAAAGAACAGAAACCTGACTCTTCAGTGGACACAGCTAAAGACTGAAACACACAGTCTGGTCTGATGAATCTGAATTTGCTAACTGCTAATGCCAATCAATCATGTCACAGTCTATCTGACTGTTGTTGCTGATCATGTTCATCCCTTCATGGCCACAGTTTACCATCTTCTAAAGGCTACTTCCAGCATGATCAGGCTCCATTGCACAAATGCAAAAGTCATCTCAAACTGGTTTCATGGACATGACAGTGAACTTTGGTGTCATCCCAAATCACCACGTGAACAGGTGAATGTGCAGCAAAAGACTCTGCAGATGTGATGTGATGGAGTCATGTCAACAAGTAATATCTTGTGGAATCAATGGAAGGAAGGAAGCCAATTGATTATTTTGGATTTTCATCTGGAGAGTGATCCAAACAGCGGGCCCCTCCACTTCCATGCTGATGAGGGTCAGGTTACCTTTTCTGTTTCCTCGTGCTTGGCTAACAACCACACTTATCACGGCGGTGTGACATTCAAGAATGTGCTGTGTGTTTGCCCTTTCGTAGAAACACTCGACCCGACACGTCACATATCATATTTGTATTAGATGAGGACAAATCCATAAATCTGACGTTTCCGGCTTTGACACAACTTAGTGAGGATACAACAGCATGTTATGGCGCATGTGTTAGCTGTAGACACAGATCCATTATCATCATCCTTCTTCAGCTAGTTGCTAACTTTGTTTGTCTGCTGTTTGGAGCTGGGCAGGTGGTGCTGTTGGAAACAGAGTTGATAGGAAAAGAAATTTGCTTGTTGGAAAAAAAAAATTGCAGTAAAGGAGGCTAAAGAGCTCTGCAGAGCTGCAGGGGGACCACTGACTTGTTGTTAACCTTTGAGTGTTCACCACAGTGAGCCAAATATATGATCAATTTCTGTCATTGTTAATATGAAAAGTGTTTGCAAGTGCAGCTTAAAGGAAAAGAAACATTAGGTGAAATATGGTCAGTCGGCACAATGGATGGAGAAGGTTAATTTCCCGAAAAGTCCGGGTAGGGCTTTAAGTGTGCCCTGTGGCAATTTCTTGGGAACAAACAGTTTCTTTTACATTTAGAGTTTTAGATCAGCATGACTTGTGTCTTGACTTGTGCATCTTTGAGGCCCAGTAAAAGTGTTGAGCTTTTAAGTTTTACCTGTTAGCAGCCGAGCATTTAACGTGATGTAACCCGCACCCCTGATTTGATTTCCACTGGTGAACCACCGACAATGCACGCCAGACATCAGACTTTTTGTGGGTAGAGTTCATCGCAGTGATGTGAATAAACGTGATCATTTGGACTTACTTTTACATCCCTGTAGTGCTGACAGATTTACTTTTGCAAGTCATGAAGCCAAGAGGGAGATGGTGGAGCCTCCAGTTAAAACTCGCCTCACTTGCAATTTCCACCTTGAGGCCAGTATCAATCTTTTCCCTCCCAGCCGGCAGCTCGTATTTACAGTAACTTCAACAAGACAGAGAGCTCAGATTAAACTGTGGCTGGACACACCAGTAACAACATTATTTATCTCAATGTGCAACTCTATTCATTCTACGTGTTCTCTTTAAGAATCTCCTCATGCGCTCTGCTGTGGCCTCTATAAATGTCGCTGCGTTTTCTTTGGGGAGTCGTGAATTAGAACTTTCAGACGCTTATGTGACAAATTGTTACTATTGTGTTTCATTGTGCAAAGAGGTCAGGTAATCCAACCAGGGTGGGAAACCATTTATAGAATGTGATCCCGATGATGTTTAAAAATACAGACTGGAGTTACTCATTCAAATTGCATGCTACCTGTACACACAATACAAGCTTCACACGTGCCATCAACACCACCACCCACCATCATTGCAATGTCTCAAGTGATAGCTGATTTTAAATGTCAATGTTTTGGGGGGGGGGGGGGGGGGGGGGGGGGTGTACAACTCATCCTTGTGCTGACGACAAACAGACTGGTTTGACCACAGCTAACCAAAAGACTCCAAACCAAAAGCCAGGAAGCTATAGGACAAAGCTGCAGTTTATCTTTGGTTGGTGCTTAATCATCCTGCATTAAGCACATGCTCCTAAACTTACCTTCTCCCCTGCGTGTCCTTTTAAGCCCTGGGATCAGTCACAGCAGACACAGTAGCATGCAAAAAGGTGTGAGGGGAGGAGAGAGACAAGAGAGAGAGGAACCAGTGTTAGAGTCATGGAGATGGTTCAGGGCATGCAGCATCCTCCAGCACTAGTGATGGGGAGGGGGGTTGGTGACAGAACTAAGGGGAAATAGTTTACGTGTAGGTTAAGTGGAGCTGAGTGGAAGCAAAATCTCCCCAAAGTGTTTTCGAATGAAGTGTCCTGTCAGATGGTCTTAGAATATAGTTCACACATCAGTTAATATGTGATAAGGATAAAGGTTCCAGATGTCATGATCCAATTCATGATTCATCACGATGGCCGAACATCGCGATTAGATGTGGTGCATTCTGAGACATTACAAATTTCTTACTTTCCACCACTGGCAATCTGTATTGTACTTAATTCCAATTTTGTTCAATTTTATGCAACTTTACACTTCCACTCCACTACGTTTTAATGGGAAATATACTTTCTACTTCACGACATTTATTCGACAGCTTGAGTTACTTTTAAGATGATGATTTTACACAGTGGATACTATAATAAGCGTTTAACATAAAACACACTGTTAAAGAGGAAACCAGTGATTTCCACTGTCTTACATTGTTTAATGTCAATAAATATTCGTATAATCAACCATCTCAGCGATAAAAATCAAAGATTAGAGCAAAAGTCTGAAAAGTGAGCAGACAAGTTTGAGCAGATTTGATTTATCTGGAACATGTACTTTTGCTAACTAACTACATTATGCTGCTTTTACTTATTTAAGATTTTCCCTGCAGGACTTTTACAGTATTTTTACATTATTGTACTTTTACTGAAGTAAAGGGTCTAAATACTTCTTCCACCACTGAGTATTTCAGTGTGGTGAAGAGCTACTTGTACCCTGAGATCTACACTCGTGTAGCATCAAGATGGATGATTTTATATCAGAGACCTTGATACAACAAATCAGAGTGAGGGTTAAACGTGTTACTTCACTGAGAGAAACACGGCTCAGTTCAGGAGCAGAGTTAGACAAACACTCCAGTTCACCAGTACTGGCATTTCACTTAAAATCAGAACAAAATTATGTCAGTGTTTTACGCCTTTAATGTGTCAGATATAATCCACTTTGGGTAATAACATATTTATCGCAGATGCTCTCAACTTTACACTGAATTGATACTAATGCCTGTAATTCACAGTAACCACATTGTAAAAGCTGTTTCAGAGGCCTTTATGGCTCTTTGGAAAATAAATATAGGATATCTGTTACTAAAAAGCCTCAGTCGGTTACTCTTGGCATTAAAATATTGGAGGTCTTATAACTGACTCTCTGACTTGTTTTCGTACTCTCAAAAATTCCTTACCTAGGTGAGAGGCTTGTAAGCTACGGAGACCACACTGATGTATGAATAAAAAATATGTTTGAAATATTATTCACATGTGGCTGGGGCTGAAAATATGTCTATATCCAAAAGAAATGTTCAAAATGAATTGTGTGGTAACCCGTTAAATTACAGGCCAAAGTAAAACAGATTTTGCAATAAGTTGTTGCGCTTTTTAAACAGAAAGATTCTGGGCTTTGTTGGATGCTGTAGCAAAATCAGGGAATGTTTGTTGAAACAGGTCACAGCTACAGGTTATGTTGAGTCAGACCATATAATTATTTTTCATTGCTGATGCTGTATTTAGTAATAACATTCAACTTATTAAATGTTAACTGGTGCAAACTTCCCAACTTCCTGTGTAATTACTGGTCTGCAAATTAAAAGGCCTTGGTCTGTTTTTTTCTCTACACATGAAACAATGTGGTAAGGCAATATGTGCTGGTACAAACATGACAGAAAAACGTGGGACTAATTAAACTACAACTACACAAAACATGTCATACCCTTGGAGAATCTGTAGTAGTGGCAATAGAAATACAATGCACAGGTTTTCATTCATGATGTAACACTATCATCAACGATTCACTCATTTAAAGGGCCCCAAACACCTCTACAGCTTTTTTTGGTTGGATTAGACCTCTGCCTGAAGGTGGGTGAAATTAAATTGGGTGTGCACAAGGTCACGGGATTCCTTGAACAAATTACAACGATAGAGGTGGAATTTGTTCCGCCCTAACAGGGGCAACATAACAGATGGAAGAGAGAGGCAGGCCTACAAAGTGCTGGAATCGGCAAAGATTAGTGAAATATCCTGTGTGGGTGGACCGCAGGTGTGCAGGGCCTTTAAGAGTAAATCCATTCCAATCATTAAAACAGCAGCCTGCTCCTCTTAATGCCATGTCACATGTATGTAACCACTACTACAGCGTGCTCCATACACAAACCACAAGTCACTCACCATTCTCCCAGGAATTCCCATACTTCCTTTGTCACCCTATTGACCAGGTGCAGATTCAGAAGAAACAGGGGTCATTAAGATCGTTAGAGTGGCGACCGAAGTGAACTCTTAAAGGGATACCTTGCCATTTTGACTACATGTCATGTTCAAGGCAAGACATGGAAACTCATCTAAGTAACCCAAATTAAATTTGAATTCAACAAAAAAACATTACGACACGAGCTTTTGTCAACCTTTGACTGGTTTATTAGCACTCTTATGATTGATAATTGAACCTAAGGGGTACTAGTACTGGGAAAGAAAATGTAATGGAAATAGATATGGATAATATTTTTGTTAAAGCCCTAATGACATGGTATCCTTTTAAAAAAAAATGAAATAACTTGTGTTGAGTCAGTTCACCATGCAATGACTAATGTTAAGACTAGAAACAAGCATTTCACGATGCTGTGATAGAAAGAAAAACTACTCTGATGCAGTCATGTCCAACCCGAGTCTCCACGTACTGTAGAACTAGAGATAATGACACAAAGCAGTGGAGGGGGGGTGCAACAGTCTGGCGTGTGACAGCAGTGAGACAGATCAAGGCGTCTGACAGCAGTGAGACAGATCAGGGCATCTGACAGCAGTGAGACAGATCAGGGCATCTTACAGCAGTGAGAGGACGAGGACTCATCTTGGGTCTTCAGGAGCATTTATTTACTGACAAACAGCCTGAATTGACATTCATCACGCTGCTAGACCACAGCTAACGTCTAACTCTCTGCTCCAGCGTCCAGCCTCACCATCACACACCCAATCACTCCGCTTGACAAGCTCACTCATCTGTAGCTATCTGTAGTTAGTCATCCATCGGAGATCCTAGGCTTGATCCTCAATGCGCAAGGGCAAACGAACAAAACATCTCCCGACTTAGTCAAGTGGACACAGTCACACCAACAGAAATTACAATAGATGCAATGGCTGGAAGTGAAGCTAGCTTAAACTACATTGCACGGATTGTTGCGTACAGTATGTGCATGCATCATTTCCTGCGAATCGTTTTTGTGTAAACAATTTGAATCCAACGGAATAAAGAGGTAAAAGGATGCATCACTCATTGGCTATTTCTGTAGAAATGATGGCCATGAATAGTGCTGTATCAAGACTGGCATCGCATATACAGATATAGATATATTTCTAAACCATTAAGGGATGTTTTGGCATCAATCCTGGCAATATTTTGTTAAGACACTCCTTAGAAAGAGTTGGATTGGGCACCTTACAATTAAGCTGGCTGTGGGTGTGTTGAGATGCCATTAAACCACTGCACCACGACACCACAAAACCATGGCACGTGTTGCTCGGTTGGGCTCAACCCTTATGACTGTTAGGATCATCTGTGCGACAACCGACATCGCTGAACGTCAAAGCCAGAGCAGATGGTTGCTAGATGAATGGCTCTAAGAAACTTAACTCAACGGTCAATTAAATATACGGCTTAACATTTTGGAGTACAAATTTGCCATGATTCCTGAATAGTCTTATTTAAAACCAAACCAAATAAATGTTAAGTGAATGCTGCAGTGGTTCAATCAGATGTTGGGAAGGTTCATTGGTGAGTAAAATCTTCCTCTCAAGCAACATGCTCAAGGAGCTTTGCCAATTGAAGGTATGGTGCCTTCCTAATACATGTTGATCAAGCATATTGCACCAATCATCTCATCCGTATCGACTGAGTCTGAACATGGATTCATCTGTTTTCAGTCCGGGTAGATCAGATTTGATGGTATGTATCTCTGTCATTAGTGTGTGGCATATTTTAAAAGCGCTTAAATACTATCAGGCTACAGCTGGGCTCTTTGAAGCCCTGTCCAAGCTTCTGATTCCAACCAAGACCTTGGAGAAAATGACACCACCAAAAAATGGTTTTAATCCAGCGCTCGGGCCTGACATGATTATTTGCTGCGACCGCAAAATACAACCTTTCACTAAATATGGGGTTTTATAGCCATGAGACGAACCGAGCGCTTTGTAAATCCTCAGCCAGTTTATATGTTGTGCTGCACTTCCAGACAGAAACCACATCGCTGCTGCACTAGTCCTTCAGCTGTACATCCCCGAGCATGTTTCTACAAACTACTCCTGCCTAAAAAGATATAGGTCAAGTGGGCTGTTTTTGACTCTTCACCTTTCCCTTGTAGCGCCTGTCACTCTCTCTGGTGGTTTTCAGAGTTATTAGGGCCCTGGTAGTCTCACCACACAGACAAACTTAGCCTTGAGCTGACAAACACGTTGCAACCTTAAGGATTAATGCAGGTCTTTAGCAGTGGAATGTCAAGGTGTCTGCGGTTGTATTTACGGCGTTAATGAGCCTCTGCTGGACCTTATATTCAGGCCAAAAACACACACACACACAACCACACACATATATTTGTGAAGACACTCACTGACATTAAGCATTCCCTAGCTCCTAGCCCCTAACGTAAACCATCACAAGAAAATGCCTAACCCTGAACTCAATTCTACCCTGCACCTTGAATGTTAACCCTCAAACATTATTCTCACAAACACACACACACACACACACACACACACACACACACACACACACACACACACACACACACACACACACACACACACACACACACACACACACACACACACACACACACACACACACACACACACACACACACACAGCTGACCACTGTCACACCAGCCCCTGCCCTCCACCAGTGTAAAGTGCTACTTGATCAAGTGAACCCGACACTCGTGAGACCTTGTGTTGTGATGCAGTTTTGCAGTCGAGCAGATGAAAGCAAAACATCTCAAGAAGGCTTTTTACCACGAGTGTCTCTTATGAGTGAATCATTAATTCTTAGGTTGCATGTGCCTAGCAAAGCAGTGAGTATAGGAATCTTAGGAATACTGCACACGTTGAGCTTTGACCACCTGTATGTGTCCGTCCAGGGCAAGGAAGGAGCAGAAGTGTTTATGATCCATCCATCACATCAGTGGGGGTTTACCGCCTTTTAAACCTATAATGTAATATAAGCATAACCACCTTCTATGGAAAAAACACTGCTCCCTTTTTTCCCCCCTGTTCCTACAGGTCCTCTTTCAAAAAAACAAAAACATCTTCCTGGCATCACTCTGTCAAAAAACTCCTTCATTTCCTGCTGCATGACGAATGCAATCAATCACAAGTCATCCGCAAAGAATCTCATCCACGCTTTGACAGAGTGTCAGCGCTTTGCTGTTTTGTAACTGGCAACCTAGGACAAAGGTCAGACACTAGATGGCCACCTTCTTTTCATTATCGGACCCGTGTGGGTTTGACATGTTCAGACCGCGAGCTTGGCAGAAAAAGGGAGTGAGGAGAGTGTTAGACTGAAAATAAAAGAGGGTTAGAGGTGATAAAGGAGTAGCCAGCTTACAAGCATGAAAGTACATCCAAGCTATGGCAGGAATAAGGACAGGATTCTAGTTAAAACAACCAAGAGGTCATGTTGTTTTGAATAGATAAGGTTTATGCTTTTAAAGCAGCACTTGGTTCCACTGCTGTACTGATATCACTGAGGTTTCTGGTGTATTCGACTTATTCAAATACCATGTGAAATATATCTAAATGCATTTGAGTTATAAAAAAAAATGCAATTGTGATTCTAATTATTTTGTTAATACACTGAAACAAAACTGATTTGCAGGAGAAAATTAGTTTTCTAGGAAACATAATCCTGCCTGGCTTGCCTTTTTATCTACACAATCAGGAAATTTGTGGAACATATCTACGGAATATTTCCATTTATGTGACTGACTGCAAACATTCATGTCATTAACTTTTCAATATTGAACTAAAATCAATATATATATATTACTACAGACTAAACTTTTGCAATTTCTTGTTGAAACTCTAAATTTCAATAATGGTCCCTTACCCTTCTGCTTTACAGTGCTCTAAAATCCATATATAGTTACTGTTTCTTTAAATTTTTTCTTTAAATGACAGTCTTTATTCAGTCTTCCAGCCACCCAAATATTTTGAAACCATGAAAGGCTGTGAGGGAAGCTTCTATGATACTGTTCATTTTATTTCTTATGAATTCAACTTCTCATTTTCTTTAGTAATGGAAAGACTGTGTCATTTCTTACTTCAAAAGTTACATAGTTGTGCTACATTACCGTTTATTTTGGATAGCTGAACAAACTGATTGTGTAATTGGACAATGCAATATTGGCTAACGTTTGCAAGTTACCGGTCATACCAGATCAAGTCAGACCTTTAATTTGTGAGTTTCTTTTTTTTCTTCTTTCATAAGTTGACTAATGCAGCAATTATGTTTCCTCTAAAACAAATTAGTAGAATATCTTTTAAGGATCATGTGACACCAACAGGTTGGATATATCTAATTTCTCTGCATCTATGATAAACAAACACATTTTGAAATCCAAATAAAGGCAAAAGCTTTTCAGCAGAGAGCAAACAGAGAGATCAATACAGCAGCGATCACATATGCAAATATTGTATCTAGAGACACACAAAAACGCCAGTTAAAAAGAGAGTTACCGGAAAGCCTGCTCGTCCAGGAGGACCCTGAGAAAGAGGTGAGAGAAGATTGGTACAAAAAGGAAAGAGTGAATTTTACAATTAAAGTCCACATGATGAAAGATACCTGCATACCGCACCAGGCCAGAATAAAATGAATAGGATAGATTTAAGGGAGTTACTATTTTGTAAGGATGCCACCATACCAGAAATTAGGTAGTCACCGAATGAAATTTTCTAGATTCTAGATAGGAAATTTAGATACCATGCACTTATTCAATGACAGTGTGAAAACATTAATTTAGAAAGTTTATTCTGGCCTTCTCAGCTCAGTGACAGCACACACAACACTAATGATGCGGTAACATGCCTCTCTACATTCTGGTTCAGAGAATCATATTTTAGCACAACAAAAGACTTTTCTGAACACAACAGAACAAACTGATTTCTCATTTCACCACAAAGACTCATGCAAAGGTTGCTTTTATGAGAACACATGCTTAAAGTCCTCATGTTTCTGCATGAGAACCCCCATTCAAAGCTCCTAACCCTACTTGAATGTCCTGCTAATGCGG
The DNA here is from genome assembly GCF_022379125.1 of Scophthalmus maximus. Lineage (NCBI taxonomy): Eukaryota > Metazoa > Chordata > Actinopteri > Pleuronectiformes > Scophthalmidae > Scophthalmus > Scophthalmus maximus. The sequence goes on along the minus strand of NC_061524.1, from coordinate 6,196,542 downwards.
ATATGACAACATGTCAGCACGGTTGGCTTTCATCAAGAAATAAATCGCAAAGGAGCTGGAATACAAAGACCCTCAGTTATGTCCACGTTCAAAGACCAAGAGGGAGCACACTGTCAAAAGTCGAGTGCGCTTTGTTTCCGTTGAGCGAGCGGAACACAAACCCGGTGCTTCTTGTGAAGGACGGAACGCTAATTGGTTGGAAGTCAAAACAGGAACTCTTGACATTTTCTAAAAAGCTGCTGAGGCATTGACTCTTCACTGAGGAGAATGATGATTGCCTTCTCCTGAATACCTGCATGTCATCAATATTCCTTCATCAGTTGTCCTGTGTGTGTGTGTGTGTGTGTGTGTGTGTTGCATGCACATGGGATATTGCTGGCCAGCAGCAGGAGAGCGGAAGTCATCCCTCATCAGTAATCCTGGATGGAAGGAACGTCAAACATTAATCTGAGCTCTTGCCTACTGGCTTTGATGACTGATTATAAATATCCATGAAAGGCTATTGGGTCATGCATTTATTTAGTGGAGGGGCTTGATCGCGGATTGTGACAAATGTCATCTAAGCTAAAGGAGCGTATCAAAATATCCATTGAAACGTCTCACATCACTCCGACAGAGTAATCATCTTTTGCCATAGTTGATTTGTATTTTTAGTGCATTTCTTTGCCAATAAATCACTACTAATGCTAAGCTACAAAGAGAAAAAAGTTTGACGTGCAAAGCATGGCACAATAACCTTAATACATTTGGACTTTACTACCATTCAAGGGTTTTCTGTATGTCTGTTTTTGTTCATTTCAACTCAGTATATATATACAGGCCTTGATTTCTAATCTCCGTTTAATACAGAGTTTGCACATCCTCCATATTTAGTTGTTTTCTCCACAGGTTGGCATAATTGCAATTATGATAGAGGTTTACATGCACTTCAGTGTTGAGGCTTCTGGGTCCGTGTGGTCAGGGGTTGGCTTACTCAGATTGGCATTCATTTTCCTAAACCAGGTGATCGGGCAGTCGGCGGTCAGTGCACGAAGGTGCACTGCCAGGTGGTGAGTGTGAACACACTGCATGTAGCCATTAGCTACTGGCTCTCCAGGGGCTGTCTGTGGAGGGGCAAAGGTCACCCACCGCCGGAAGGAACCTTTCACTTGAATTACACAGTAACCCTACAACATGTGGCTCCCATTTTGCAAAGTGCCGCTGAATGAATGGGAAGCTGGGGAGGGGATAGTGGGAGAAGCGTATATTTGGCCATTGTGCATGGGATATATGGTCTCCAGGGTACTGCTCTGCTCAATAAGAAGTGAGCTGGGGTGTAGAGCTGAGAGGTTTGACTTACTACATCATTCTTATTGGTATTATTTTACCCAGAAGCTGACTGGCTTTACCCTATAACTGAACTTGAACACACACACACTCGCACATAAAGAAAACATTAGCAGATAATTATATATGTGCCATAAATTGCGCTCTCGTGTTTTCAGCTTTTCTACTGGCAGCTTGTGCAGGACGCCTGTCAGTATCGTGTTCGGTTTAATCAGAGTCAGAGTCAGGGGGTGTTTCCTATCATCTCTGATTATTTTAAAGTGTGTTACAAGCACAACGCCCTTCCAAGGGCCAACAGAGCCAAGACCCTGTGATGTGACCCTGTTCACAGTAATGATCTGCTGGTTTACAAAAGACACTATTTAAGTGAAAGAAAATATTAGCCCTGTGATGGACCTGGCTGAGGTGTGAACCTGCTGGGACTGACTGCTATGATCTCATACTAATGCTCCATAAAACATTTACCTTGACCTGAGTCTTATCTTGATCTTAACTTCTCAGAAATCTCTTCTGAAAGAAGCAACATGTTCTTGGCAAAAAATTTCTTTTTACATCAGTAAGGATTCAAAGGTGGAAGGGACAGTTTTTAGAGATTCACTAACAAGGTTGGTTTATGTCAATGAGACTTTGAAAACATCTAAAAGTAATACTAAGTAGTACTGACAGTTGTAATTATTCATATGTTTGTTGCATACTGTCTAAAATCTCAGTGCATCCTGCACTTTGTCAGTTTTTCCTGCTATATTTCTTACATTTATTTTGACGATTGCTTCAATTGCAGAAATGTCAATGTGAAACTACGTTGACATTATTGAAATTTGTGTTATTTTGAGATCAGAACCAAATTATGGGTAAAAATGTTTAACGTATATTTACATCTGAAACATTCTGTAGTTTTTAACTTAGTTTTTCTTGTTTTTTTACTTAATTCTAAGCTCTTTTGTATTAATCTCCCTTGTTGTTTTTTTAAAACTGGTAAAAAGCTTAGTGATTGCATTGAGCCTTAACCAAAGTGTAGGTGTTTGACTTGTAGTGTATGCTATGGAAGACATTAAAGACACGTGGAATGTGACCTTGTCATAAAATATAAAATGCTAAAATCAAGTGGAGATGGAAGTGTATGCAAGTGGAATATATGCTTATTTCTGTCTGACCTCATGTACCTTCAAACCTCCTTTGTAGGAACTATCCCTCAAATTTTCCAGCGAGGGATTTTTGGCAGAGGTGATTTTTTTAAACTGTCACGGCTGCACAAAAGTCAAGCTCATAGTGTCCAGATGCTCGGAGGAGTCTTCCTAAACCGTGTACCATTGAGGAAGACAAGTCATTTAACATAATGCTCGATTTTTAAACTTTGCATGCATTCAAACAAAGATGGGATTTGCCAGTTGCGTGCAGAGTTGCTTCGGACAAAAACATTTCCTTTTGCAGTGAGTGGGCAAGAGGCTAAGGACCCTTGGACAGGTCGCTGGTTTTTCAAGCAGTAGTTTCAAAACCATAAAATATACATAAGATTTGGTTCATGACATAAAAGGAGCAGGGCAACGTACAGTCTACCACTGCCTCCAGGCGAGGCAATATACATGTATACTGGCATCAGATATGTTCAAGGGGACTTTCCAGTTCATCTACTTCACTCAGAAATACGAAAATAAACAGTCACTTTACCACGTGTAGGTCACATAAGGCATCGGTCTACTTACTGGAGGTCCTGCAAGACAAAGACAAAGAGAAAAAGAGAGAGACATTAACATCCTTTGCTTCTGAAAACATACATCGCATGCAGACAGTCTGAATACACGGCAAGATTAACCTGGTGCGAGAATTACTTGTGGCCGCATCTTCTATCCCAGTAAGTAATCTAACCACGAATGTAAAGCAACTTAGATATGTTTCGGAAATGTAATCTGCGGTATACATGTATTTTTTTTGTTCAAGAGGACAGCAGAAATGTAGACTCTGAAAAACACCTCACCCATATCAAAAATGACATCTCAATGCCAGGACATGACTCAATGATGAGTTTAACCTATTTCCTCAAACAACAAGACACTGAGACACTCCCCCAGCCCCAGCCAGGCTCGGCCCTGTTTTCAAAGGGTACGTCATAATCAATCATCCGAGCATGAATCAAAGTCAGGGGATTCAATCATTGTGCATCTGAAAATCTCCACGTGATGTCCAGTGGGGACGAGCAGAGTCCGGAAACTTGAAAACATTTTTACTGCCCTGGCAGCGTTAGAAAAATAGTTTTTACTACCAATCAATCCCGGATCTGATGGAAGGACAGACAAAGGAGTGGAGATCCCAGATGATGCATCATCATGTGGCCTAAGATGGGGACAAATTGTGAATTTCCACCACGCCCAGTCCAAACATTGGTTCGAACAGCAAAACCTTTTTTTTATTCAGATGTACCGTGCAATCTCCATGTAAGATCCAGCGTTAAACTGATGAATCGCTTTGCCTGCGTCTGCTGCCCATATACTGTATTGTAATACAATACCCATATACGCTATCATAAATGATTGCCAGCCACTGCACTTGCAGAAAACATCAGTACTATAAAGATTTTTTTCCTGATAAATCTACACTGTCTACATGAATATGTTTTTTTCATTCCTATCTCGATATACCTCCATGGAGAGATTCAGTGTCCCATTATGCTATAAATTTTAGTACCCAACTTTTTTCATTTTAAACCTAACCAGGCATATTTGCATCAAGCAGATTCCACAATTTACATACTCCGCTCGTATTGGGGCGCTTGTTTTGTCAAGTTGCCAACTTACTGGCACATGCATAATAGTAATGTGTCTCCACACGTTCGAGGTTCCCAAGGCTCATTAAATTTTCAACCATCCGCTATTTCCCCATGAGTTTGAGGTACTTTAAATTACACAAACTTGGAGTAGAAAACATCCATGGGCTTCTGCTCCGCGAGGAAATGGAAACAAGTGCTGATATGACAGAAGTTCTTCGTTTTGCTCCAGCTGGACTAAAAATGATGCAATGTCTCCTCTTCTGTTAAACCTACAAATCAATTTGTCCTTTGGTCGCAGGGATCAGGGGGTAAACGGTAGAAGTATGACATCAATGTAAAAAAAAATGTATCTACCACAATTATTGCGCTTAAAGGTACATTTGAGTGGCCAAAGCAAACCAATCTGATTGGTAATGTTGTTTCACTGGACAGGCTGGCCCCCCTCCCCTACTGCTGCTAGAAAGACCTGGCTCCTTTTGCGAACTGGCTCGCATTTCGACAGGTTTTGAGAACAAAATGTTACACAGTCCACACTCCATACAAGTGTAGACAAATCTAATAAACCAATTTGTCTTCCGCCAACAAACCTCAATAGAAGAAGAGGAATGTTGCGGGGTGGAAATTGGGGTAATTTAAAATTGAAAGAAATGATTGCTTAAAGACTACAGCTGCTTTCCTCGGTTTTTATAAATCTACTTGAAGAGTCGTTACATTTCACCTTTGAAGGTTCCAGAAAGCGTCGGACTGCTGCTGCTCGAACTCCAAGTTTTCCCAGAGAGATGAGATTTCCTCCCTCAGCCACTGAATCAGTGGTTTTACACCATCAGACCAGCACATTTGTGGAGCTGGGCCAGTGCCAGCTTTTGCTGATCCAATTTGTTCTGATCTGATTTTGCAAAACATATTACGTGCATATTTATATTATGTTCATCCTTTTGAATATAACAATGTCTGCTTGAGACCTTCTTAACTGGGACCCCAATTTTTTTTTTGTCCCCATAAGTAAGACAAGTCCCCATAGTGTGACTGTAGACTGTTAGGTCCCCACAGCATGAGTAATACCTAGACCATACACACTTTATATTTAAATTTTTTTCTACATCTAGGGTAATTAACCATCAAATCAAATCATCAAAGGAAAAAAGGAAATGTGGAATTATTTGTATGAATGTTGTAGTTTCCCCCCAAATCTATAAGAGCAGTTACTTATGGTGGAGCATTGTGGATCATGTGAAATCTTCTATGAGATATAAAATGTGAATTTATTGAGCAGCTGGTTTTATTAGCATCTCCAGACGGGGGAAACGTATCAAAAACTCTACCCTGTTTGATAGTTCAGATTGTAAAGGGCTCAAAAGCGCACATCAAAAACATATGGGAGGAATCGACGGCCAGCCCAGGCCCATGACTCACACTCGCCGTGAAATGGACCTTTTAAAAAAAGCAAAAAAACACCAGTATTCTAACCCTTGACCTTTTTCACAAGTACACAGAGAGCCGGGAGTCATCCGACATAATCAATTACTGCTGAATCGAGACAGGGGTCACTAAAGATGTTGTTACGTCAATCACAGCAATGTGAGGAAAATCGCTAATGACAAATCTCTTCAGTGAAATGTCGAATCAAATCCCCTGCTTTATCTTCTGTGCTGGTTTATTCTGTCTGCTCCTCACAGGTCAAGTCCAGCCGGAGACGGCCACTGTCAGCTCAATTTGTTCACTTTGTACTCACCCAAAATGAAAAGCAGTTGGAACAAGGAAAATAGACAGTTCAGTGGGAGAAGATGGAATTATATAGACGACTCAGAAAGGTAACTGTTTGGGAAGAATAAGAAGAGAGTAGGGTTTTGTCCCAAGAGTAACAGTCAAATGATGTCGTAAATTTTTCATACTTTTCTGAAAAAGAGGTTACACAGGTTAAAGGGAAGCTCAGCATGAATTATTTAATAAAACTGACTCGGAGTTAAGAGCATTTGATCACTTCTCAAGCCCCGAGGCCGGACACGAGCCTCAACATTAATCTCTCTTTTCTCTTTTTCTCTCTCTCTTTTTATTTTTGAGGTGTGGCTCTTGTTGTAATTTGAGGACTCAAATGCTGCGCTCAACAGACCTGGGGCAAACAACTGTCAAAGCCACGTCAAAGTGAAACTTGGCAACTTTGATGTCGACAGTTCATAAAGTTCATACGGCTTGGAAAAGATGCCAGGACATGGCGTGAGTTCGAGTGATGGACATTGTTTGGGATTCTTCAGGTCAAGTTCCTGCCTCCTGTCACAAAAACTTAATAGGATTCAAAACTTTTTTTTTGCCTGTGTCTTAGTGCTACAGTCAGACGAGTAGTTCCACTCACATAAATGTGAAATTCTAATGTGCAGATTTCCATGACATTTGCTATTCATGTAAGAGATGTCAGAAGTACATGATATTTGTTCCATTACTGACTGTCTGTTGTGTTCATTAGTCAATATATTTGTCATTTCAAGCAAAACTGTAGGTAAATGTTTGTCATTACCACCAGCCCTGAAATCTTTAAAAGGAAAATAACTTTGAATAACAAGTTCCAGATTTTTTGTCATCAAAAGGGATCAGCATAATTGAGCCTCAGTTATAGCAGAGCATGACTTCTGCAGTTATTTCTGCAGTTGCGCTCCGGTCCTTGAAGGGTAAGCTTAAACCTCTTCTGCATGCAAGTGTGAAGAAAGCAAACATAGAGGCCAGATTCCTGTTGCATTCTAAGCCTGCCATCACATCCTGTTGGCTGGAGCCACTCGCCCCGGGGACATACTGTAAAGCACCTTGATCCAAAGGCACTTTGGGACGCCTGGGGGAAGGGGGGGTTCAAATATAGCGCATGGACTGGCGCCTGAAGAAGGGGCCACCGGAGCAACAGCTTTATGTGCAACAAGCAGTAGGCACAACATGAAACAAACATTACAACCCATAAACACACACACACACACTATAAGGGAATTTGCTTGACTACATTGATACCGTGTATCCCAAGCCTTCTCCTCCGCTGGGCTTAATGCTGTCTAACTATTGCTAGCACCTGTTGGCTTATGCTTATGTAAGGGTGCTGGGTAGACGCGGCCGGAAATGGAGATCTCTGTTGCATGCCAACCTGCAAAGCCATGGGCGTTCCCCCTTTCCTGCTCCTATTAAAGTCTGTCATTTACTCAACACTGGCTCTTGCATGTATTAAAAGCTATCACACAACCAAATGTCTGGCATTCTTCACCATACCAACAAATAATGTAGGCCAACAAGTGTAGGTGCCCAAATGTTCTACTAGAATGCATGCTGCACCATAATGGCTTTCATCGCTGCATCTCATGATTTCTAAACCGCCAAATCAATCGTGGCGATGTCCTCCTTATTCTCAGCTTACTTGACCTTTCACATTCGAAAGAGTGAACTGGTGTGGTGGGCAGGTGGGCTGCCACCTTGAGGCTATCTCTGTCCCAGCATGTGGATCCAGGAATAACCAGCGGAATTTCTGAGAATATCCCAATCCAAAACCTCCCCCACCATCCCCCTGCTCTCTCAGATTCCCTGCTTCTCCTGTTGCCTTTTATAAACACAGTGGACTAGTGAAAATGTTTGCGCTGAAAAGTTTCTTCAATCTTCCAGACTGCACTGGAAGAGGATTGATAGATGGGACATCAGAAAGCACGCATAGCCAGAAATATGCAAACCTGCGTTGCCAGTTTTAGTCCGCATGCATAAATGTGGTGGATGGGGAGCATTTTTTTGTCCACAGGAGGGCGTCCCAACAGTCTGTTTCAACTACCTGTGGAAATACTGTTGAACTGAGTACTGAGGCTTAAGCAGACACAAAGTGTGGAGTCAATTTTGTTATAGAATCTTGTTCTGTTGTCCAATGTTCTGATTGTCCACAATTGAATTTGGACAACTTTATAAAAAATGTTTTATTAGTGCTACATCTAGGTTTTTGTCTGGCACTGAACTACCGCAGAACCCCCTGGGACCCTTGAAGGATAAATGGATAATGGATGGATGTTTGTAAAATGTCTTTCAAGGACCAACTGAAGACATGTCGTTCTTTATAAAGCCTCAGTGCCGATATATATATAAGAAAATACTGGTCTGCAATACACTTTGCATTTCATTCACTCGGTTATTATAGTGTATCACAGAGTAAGTAGCCCGATGAGTTATATAGGTAGTGTGAGGTGTGTTTGAAAACTAAGTCCACATTATGCAAACACTCAATCCACTTGTTTTCAAAATGTGGTGACAGGAAAGTGAAAAGCCTGTTTGGATTATTAGCTAAGCATGACCAATCACCTGCACGGCCAAGCTTATAAAAACGTGGCTCCGAGGCCGAGACCACTCAAATTTGCAGATTTTTTAGGGGTAAAGAAAAATCCTGTAAGACTGTAAATTCACTTTCACACCTCACAGATTTGCAGTTGCAGTTGTGCAAACAGTGGAGGGGATTTACTGAGGGGCGTGTATCTATCGAAGGATAACACTGAACTTTTGCACTTCTCTTCTCTGTCATAGGGAAAACGCCTCCACCTCCTTTTGAGACCTGGAAAAATAATTTTTCATATTTCATGCCTTTTCACCATTTGTTACAAACGTCGGCCCTCAAACAAAAACGCCTCTAGTTTCCAAATGAAAAAAACCTGAATAGACAGCAGACAAGTGAGGCTGATCGACTGTGTTGAAATAATGAAACTGTACTGACCTCACTTTGCCATTCTCTATTTGCCACAACCACAGAAGAACTAATAAACCCTAACATCATTCATGGAGGGTCCAGAGCCCACCGCAAAAATAAAAATCTCTCATTGAGACAAACAATTCATCAAACGATTCCCCCGTTTATTTCCAGCCTGTCCATTAAAAACAGAAGCCCAGTAAAATGATGAAATGTCCTGAGCAGCAGGAAGTTATAAGCAGATGGAGTCAAGACGAAGATTTCCATTCTTCATCCTCATCCTCTGCATATTATATATATATATATATATATATATATATATATATATAATATATATAAGACAACTCAGCCATTCACATGGAGCCCTTATAGCCTTGTTCCCTTGTTAAACATGAAGTCATAGTTTTAAAACTGCCTGTGATTTCTTTGGCTCCATGCTAACCTGCTGTCATGCTTTGAGAAAATGTCAAATGTGAAGAGACGGGAGCGTGCTAATATGGAGAGATGCTTTCTTACGCTGTCCAAAGGGTAAAATTACTTTGCCTACCAGACAAAGGGTGAGCCTGCACATCTAGCCAAATTTCCTACATGTCGTTTATTTTGAAGAGGGACGCCCATGCCCAAAAGGTCTCAGAGCTGTTGCATCTATTGCCTCTTTGGAGCCAATGTGCTTTAGGTTTGGGAACAACATGCCATTCTCGTTGATGAAATAACCATGTGGTCTATAAAAGTGCTATTTATTGCCACTGAGTATTGCACAATATCTAATTCATCAAATCCATCAGAGGCCATAAAACTGGCGCTGTATTGTACAAACGGCATCTAATTTCATCAAAGCATGCCTGGCTGTTTCGTGTCGTGCAATTTTTGTCAATCCAGGGGATGAGAGACATGTTTTGCTCTCAATCTCAAAAGACTTTTAAACAGAGACTGGAATATTTTCCAACAGGCCTGGATGGCAAAAAAAAACCTCAATGGGGATTAAAAACTCAAATAGCAGCTTTTACAGCAGATCACCACAAAGACGACATTGTAGCTTTGCCCGAAAACACACGATTAATCTGACTTACCATTACTCTCAGACATTTTTGTCAGGAGGAGGAAAAGCCAGGTACGAACAAACTTCCATCACTGGACTGAGGTCTTGACAGAACAAATCAATGGTAACAAGTGAACTGTGCATAAATCAGTCTAGTGGATTCATTTGTCCACTTGGCGTCAGCACGACAAGCTCAAAACATACATCATCTGACATTATCACCCTATAAAGTATAAACAGTGGTGTATATATATCCAACATATACAGAATAACATTAATTTAAACCCATATTTCTAGCCATATGATTTACGAAATTCCAACATTCACTATCATTTTAGTTTTGTGAATGGCAAGAGACTTTCACAAGATAGCCCATGATGTTGCCTGTTTGGTGCTGGGCAGGTTAATGTAAAGAAGGTTTATCAGAACTTTTTCACTGCAACTGACGTTTGGTATTTAGCAACAGCAAAAACTTGCGTAGAGCACCTTTCAACAAAATCAAGAATTCAACTGTGGCTAAAGTCCAAACTCTAATTTCCAAATGAGTTCAAATGAGTTGAGCAAGTTCCAGCCTGCTTAGACTCAGTCACTGTGGGAGAACGGTAGCAGCCTTCTGATGGATGTGCTGCACACAAGAGCAGGCTCTGTGGAGCGATGAAAGACATATATTCGCTGCGTATATGTATGTCCGCTACATCATATTTCACCGCATGGCCTCCACGTTCCCATGCAGCAAACACGTTGCCTTGAGCTTGAGAAGCTTATAAAGCCCAGGGTCTATCATTAACAAATTAGGCTAAACAGCAGTGCCCCAGGATACAGGGTTACATTTCCCTGACTCACTAATTCACCTAACCACTAGAACTGCACAGTCAGGGCCTTTTTGCAACAGTACCAGATCTTTTAATGGGCCTGTAGCCTCAGTTCCTCTTTCAGTGACTTAATGGTGGGGTTGCATTCAGGCGCAAAGAGGGTCCCCCCCAAGTTTTGCTTTTGTACACAGTGAACTGTTGTTATACCTTAGGGGCAGGAATTAGCAGGACACAAAAGATCTGTGGAAGGAGAAGAAATTAGTCTGACTTCAGAGAAGAAAGGTCAGCGGTTTAGGAAACTGACTGGAATTTGCTTGATTTCCAGCAAAGCCTCACCTTTAAGCAGAAAAGAAAGCAATATGGGCTGCTGATGGATGATTCATGTGCGCAAATAAGCAAAAAAAGAAGAAGACATAAAGACGTGCCAAAGAGAATAAGAAATCATTCCTCTTTAAATAGTGAGTGATGATGTGTGGGGAAATGTGGAAAGAAATGCTAGATGTAAAGGATTTCACCAACAGAGCCACTGGAAAAAGGATTCTTCTCAACGCCTTTGGATAGGATGGAGCCACTTCCCACACTGTAACCCAAGAGGGGCCCCTTTCCTGTTAAATGACCTTCAAAAGTTAACGTGCCTGTCATGAAAACCAATATGTCATCCAGCGCACACTTCCTCTGCTTGATGCAACCAACTCGAGGAAGCGGCAGAGCTATGGGAAGTCAACGAGAGACAGAGGCGTGTGTGGAAACAGGGAGAGACAGCAGTTGCAATTCATCTGCTTTGGAGTTTTAAAATCATCAGGACTGATTCAAATGTTTCCTGTGGGTTTTGGAGCCGTTCCCCAGAAGCTGTGGGTGGGGTGGGTGGATGTCTGAGGTGGGATTTCAAGTGAAAAGCTTGATGGGTGGAGAGGCAGTAGCTGTTCCAAAGGAAGATCTACTAAATGGACAGGGATTTCATTGAAATTCTATACTGTAGCATGCCAAAGTCTTACTTTTCTATTGTCTATTGCTAAGGGCCAGGAGGCAAGTTGCCCACCTATGTAAGTCCAGCACTTAAATTTCCTCAAATCCACAAAATTGAACATGGTATATCATGTAAGTTAGTGAGCTTTGGAGGTATTTTCTAGGTGTACGTTTGGACAGAGCCAGGTTATTTTCCTAATCTTGAATAAGAGTCTGCATCTGTGTTTTTTTTTTAAATAACATAGCCTTTGTCTTTAACAAATGCAAATTTCCTTAGACCAAACACGTCTGAGGAACTCATTCACAAATCCTCGTAGGATTCCTGCGGTATCAGTTTCACAATTCACCACTTTTCCCAGACTTAATTTTTTGATTTATAGATTTGACTGTATTTAGAAGGCTATAATTGACCTCCGCAGTCGTGTCTCCACTGAGTCATATCACATTCGCAAGAGTTGGATAATAAATAATGACAGGGGTCCAACAATATTCTTCCCTATTTTTTTTCAAAATTCCAGACTTTGACAGAGTAGGAATCCAGTCCTTGGAACCTTGCCAATCTATCTTGAGCACAAAATGACATTACAATCCCTTATCTGTTTAATGCAGTATCTAATAGGCTGGTCGTGTGGCAGCTCCAACGTGAGCAGTATCCAGGCACCACTCGCTTCCTCTCAGTCACATATTTATAATGGTCTGTGGGCGTCATGGGAGGGAAACCCCACCTCTACTTGACCTATGAGCACAGTACTTAGCCCAGACAAATGGCATCTCAGCAAATGTTAAAACAACAAATTCACCAAGGTAAACGCACAGAATGTTGTATGTATGGGTTAAGTCAACAGTATCCGCATTGTGCACAGTTAGACACTTGCCCTTCCTGCATCTTGTGATGCTCACTGTGCGTACATCAATGTTTTTCTAGAGCCTTTTGAGAGGCTATCTGGATAATGCTATGTTGTTGTTTTTTTGGAAAAATGATACATCAACTATCACTGAACTCTCCAGAAAACAACAGGAGGTGAAGCCAGTAAATTACAGCAACAAGTAGCAATGAGATGTCTTATTTCATCATTCAAAGTAAGGCAATGGCAATTGGACATTATTCCTCAATTTCTAAAGACCAACATTTTCTTTGGTTGACTTGTACCAATCGATGTCATATCCACATTCATATTTCTAATAGTTAAACAACACCAAGGGCTGTGGAGGTTCCTCTCATGGAAAAGGTTTTAGACAGTGCTGAGCCTTTTTCAAAATGGCCTCTGTATTTTCCCAAAAATGTCAGTGTGTCATCGAAGACAGTTCCTAAGTATTTGTCTGGACAACTTTAAAAACCAGGACTGGGAATCGTTGGACGCAAAGGGGGGATATGTTTCGTTGGGATTTGAATCTGAAAATGAAATGGCTGATTGCAAATCAATGGCGAAAGGTCGTGTAACATTGATGTCTAATTTAATTTTATTAGGAATCCGAGAGTGTTGATATGAATTGAGAGCCTGACCTTGTTTATTAAGCTTACATAATGGTTTCTAAAGGTCCTCCGACAAACGGTGGGGTGCAAGAATTTTTATGAGCTAACATTTTTCAACTCGAGTCTGTTTCGCAGTGTTATTCATTGCAGGGCTACCAACATTCATCATAATTTTCTGAGGAATGTATTCACAGCATGAAATTTGAATAGCAATTAGTTACTTTCCCGAAGCCCTGTGGTCTTAAAACAACCAAAACAGACTAGATTGGTCTCCTCAAGTTCCCCTGTGTGTACTCTGCTGTCAGATCCCTCCGAGGAGCAGCGGGGCTGGAATCTCTCCCCCAAGTGACTTCATGAGTCAGTCCTCTGCCAAGTTAAAGAATGAGGTGCTGCGAGGACTTAAAAAGGCGAGTCATTCTTAATTGAGTTAACAGGCAGGAGAAAAAGGTAGCCGCCACACTACGCTATGCAAGCTATTAAAACAGAAGCTCAGACAGAGAGAGGGAAAGAGATTGCTTGAATAAATGGAGTTTAAAGTCAATGATTTTACCATGTGTGCTTTAGAGGAGTTTGGCATTTGTCCAGCGCCACACTCCACAACGTTCTCAGTGTTAAAATAGGAGGGTCTTGCTCGAATACCCCCCAGCTATTAATAACAAAACATAAACATCACAAGTGGATTGTATGTAAGAGGGGGCCGAGGGAGTCTGGAGCTAATCAGAGAGGGTCGAAACTGAAAAGGAGGATGTGAAACAAAATATAGGAAAAATTCAAAAATATTTGACCTATTCAACGTGGCATCATGAAATCCTTTGATATGTGAATAGAAAAGATTAGATTTGGGACTGAATTTGTAAACTCAGAGGAAACCAGAGGCCCCAGTGCCTCCCCAAGCCGTCCCTGTGCGACCACGCTGCCCATTGCCCACTATCCTCGGATCCAATTCCTTGCACCACCTTACGCTGAGAGGCACTCTGAGTTCCTGAGGACCATCGTTGATAGATCTACACATTTGCCCTATTTTTACTGCAAAAAAATAGAAAAATTCAGTCTTTTATCCCAATATTTTGCAAGGTAATAATGCTACAGACAAAAAGGCTTTTGAATTCACATTTTCTCACATTCTTGGCTGGAATCGGAACAATATGGATCTGTAAGATGCTTTGATGGCCACTTTGGTTCGAGTAACCCAAGAGAAAATTCAGGAGCAGACTCAACCATCATATCCAAGTGTGCTGTTTGTCATTAGCAGCAACACTTGAATGTCATAAGACCAGGTTCAGAATGGGAGCTGTCATAACAGTCATAAGTCAGCTGCCCCCCCATCCAAAAACAAATGAATCAAACACACATGGAGACAAGATCAGCGTAAGCAATCGCTTCAAAATAGCACACAGCTATTCTACATTTCTCTTCAGGTGACACAGGAAGTGCAGCAATTTTAGTTCTCACCAAATCCTCAGCTAGACAGACAGAGATGTCTGGTGAGGCTTATGTCAAACAATAGTGTCTTTCAATAGTTAGACTAAATAAATACCCTGTTGTCAGGAAGCTTACGGTTGATTAGATAAACGTGAATGCGTCCACCCGGTTATTACAGCGAAAGCTTTGTTTGTAGGGAAACGTAATTGTGATCATACTGAACTGATCACAGTCAAATATTCATTGACAAAGCATTTGTTTTCCAAAAAAATATCCAATCTTAAAATATAATGTCTACTTGTAGTGACCAGCATTATTACACTGTTCTTGCGGTTCTGTTTGGATTCTCTCAACACTAAACTTAAAGGTTAATGACGAATCTTGGTCTGGTTTAATAAAGAAACAAAAGCATATCTCTTCCAAAAGTGAAGAAAAAACTATTCCTGGATCCAGATCAGAATGTGGATCTTTCCAAACATTTAGTCACCTGTTACCACTGCCAGAGATCTTTGATAAAATGTTTATGAAAATCCGTCCTTAACTTTTTGAGTAATCCTGCTGATAAACAGACTTAATCTTCTTGGTGGAGGTAAAAAGTTCACAAGTCTTCAGACACAATGTGATTTTTTTTTTTACTTTTAACCGAAACCACAATAGGAAGTGACTGTGGATGTGAACCATGGGCTCTGGTGTGGCAGTTGTGCGCTCTGTATACATCCAATCCAAACAACCCTTGACCTATGCATTTGTCAGAAAAATGAACGTAATCCAATCCGTGATTGCAAAAACATATTTCTTGTTGCAGAATTTAAGTTGAATGTAATAATAATATGACACAAAATAAGATGTGAGAGATCTAGGTTTACCCTGGTCTTTGGATCCTCTGAAGAACCCGGCAAGTGTAAAGTACTGTGCATAAAGTATATGCAATTCTGAGATACTTAAATATCTCCATGTTGTGTTAGTTCATACCACTAAACTACATTTCATGGTAAATATCCGACTTTAAACTATATTAATTCAACAGCTGTTACTAATTATTGTGTAGATTAATAGAATTTTGAATGCTGAATGTAATGATTATTTCAGTTGATATTGTGATGACATGTTATTAATATTTGTTAGACTGCCAGTTGGACAAAAGAAGAAATCTGAAGATGCCATGGTTAGAAAAGGATAGACCAATCAATAAAAGTACCACAATTAACCAATGCATGAATAAACATACTGATATACTGTTTAAAAAAAATGATATATATATATGACATTATTATATCAGTAATCAGTATCAGAATATGATGAAATGAAGGCTGGTAGAAAATCTGGCCATTAATTTTGCACCCCCATCATGTGCTGGTGGGCAGCACAGAGTCTATTTGCTGTTATTTAGGATGACAGAGCTATATTGGTATATCACTATAGCACCTGCGGGCATATAGTAAATCTGAGTATCTAAATTCACACAGGGGGGGCATTGTAATTCCTGTGGTAAAATCTTTAGGTGAGTGCTCAGTGGATTTCCTCGATTTCTTTCCCAAACCTCTTAGCAAAATAAACAGTAATGGCTGATGAGAGATGGCATGTCCACTGCAAAGACAAACAAAATGAAAAGCTCAATCACTCGCTGGGATTGGGTTTCGTGCGGAGCAAGCCCCAAATGAGAAAAACAGGCCTGGCCACAGAAACGGCATTTTACCTCCAGCTTGGCAGTGTCATGACTGACAAGAACGCTCGCTCACATTCCTTCATCTCACCACCAGCGACCCCTTCTGCACTCCCTTCTCTCCTACCTCTCCATCCTCCAGAGGAGAACTAACCTGATAACACAATATAGGTTGAAAAGCTAAATATTCTCATGTGGACCATGCATGTGAGGCATGTGTAAAGCCACCGCAGACATTTCGCTGGCCTGCACCACCACCACACTGATTGCATGCACTGTTGTGTTGGTCGAGTGGAAGTGCAGACCAGACGGGGCTGCTGGAGGAAACGTATGGGTGGGTCACCAGAAAACCAAGTATCCCTATCCTCTGGGGAACACGAATGTCCACAGGAATTTCACGGTAATCTGTCTAGCAGCTGTCAAACCTTCTTGCACTGTGACAAAATGTTTAACAAACTGTCCTTCTGCCAGTGGAGTCAAAACAGGATGAGACCCAGTCAGAATTACTCACTAAATGTACTTTACTTGGCACTAAAAATGTTTCAATGGGTTTTAATGTCACGTGTGATATGAAATAAATGTTGATCTTCACCCTACAGATAGCAATAAGACTAATTTTTTCCTCCACTGTGCCAGTTTGCTATCTTGGTGAAGCACTCTGCAGCCCAATGGGAGGGGATGAGTGGTGCAGGGTGTGGCAATGCCAGTCCAGCCACACACCACAATCTTGGCGCCAAGAGCGGACGCGTGTCTCGCGGTTCAACGCTCGCCTCAGTGCAGATCAACTGCTCAATGTGCTCGTCTGCCATAACATTTCAGTTACTATATATAGTGATAGCTCACCCTTTTAACCTCCCTAAAATCACACTGACCCTGTATTCCTGATCACGCCATTAAGGCCAGCAAGTGAATGATGAATGTAGGATTCTTACCAGCACTGTAACCTGCCCTCTCTACCTGGAGTGAGGTTGCACGCTGTCGAGCCAAATTTACACACTGCAAATCTGCTGGTTGACCCACTTAGCAAAAGTGGATTCCAAAATCTGCTCTGACACTTTTTAAATTGCACTTTACTTTTTGGCTTTGTTTTGATACTGCACATGTGAGATTTATAGAAAAAGAGGGATGACATGCATCAGAGTGTCCTCCTTGTAGTCTCCCTTTATCTCTTCTTGTTGTTGTTTTTTTTCTTACTTTATTAGTCTTTTCTTGTCAGCGTGTCTCTTTCTACCTTTCTCATTGACACATAAACATACAAGTTCTCTGGTTGTCTGTTAGCAGATGTCTTCAGCCATCAACACTCACAGATCTACAATCAAACATACACGCACATCGCACACTGACAATGGAGGGGAAGCTATACACATATGCAAGCCACCCAGGTTCTAGACCTAAACAATGGAGAAAAACCAAGTCAGCAGGAAATCAAGGGTATTTACTTTAAAATGTATTATCTTACTAATCAATGGAAGAAATCCATGTTTTACTGTTATCGCGTGCTACACCTTCTCTTTGTGTTATTTCATTTATTTTATGATAATGAGAAAGCAATTTTTGATGTGTTGATTTGGTCTCATTAACTATTTTTCAAATAATAGCTTTGACTCTATGTGTGAACATTGTTTGTCATATGCAGACAGCGAAATCAAGTTGTGAAACCGATGCAGCACTAAACTGATCATGACAAAATGGCCCTGGGTATCTGAAAAAAGTGATTAAGACCTGGAGGTGGTAACTGGTCATGCCTTTCAAGGACTTGCAGACTTCAAAGCTTCCAAGACACAGACCTCAGTCCTGCCACAAAATCCAACAAAACAATCGCAAGTTGCTGCTGACTCAACGGAGTAATAATAACAAAAAACTCCAGGGTTTCCTGAAAGGAGACACGAGCACTGGGCCTCTGCTCTGTTCGGACCACATTAGTCCAGATCAACCATCTGCTATTCAATTGTTACCCAGAAAAAGAAATGGGAGGCAATTCTTTGTCTCTGCGTCTCAGATCAGGAGAGTAGAACCTTAGAACAAATACGCCACCAGTGACTCCGTGGTACAGCCAACACAGCGCTGCAGGCGGTGGAGCTGTGGTGTCCATTTTGGATCGCTGGAGCGAGACCGACCCACTGCAGCAACACACTGGTTGTCTGAACCCCCCTTTGGTGGCACCGGGCCTCATAATCTGGGATATCCATGTCATCACATGTGAGCAGGCACAAGAAGGTCAACCGTGACAAGAGGACCATATTTCAAGGTCTGATTCACAGAACTCATTCACACTTGTGTCGAAGCTGAAGTGTTGAGATCTATGTTGGTGGGGCAGCAGGTCAGCTAAAGAGGATGTATGTTGAATGACAGGGTCATTTCTTTGAACTCTGAAATGGGTCAAAACCTTTGGAATACTTCAGAGGCTATTGCCCACGTGTATCCAGGGATGCATCAGTTATCTTTAAAGGTGGCTAAAATACAGTGTAACATATCCAGCCTTATATGTCATCCTCAAATTATCCGTTTCCAAGTCCTGACTAAAACCAGAGGAGTCTTGGACATCAAAGACAACAAACGGATCAAGATGCAACTGCAAGTCATAGTTTTGGAGAATTTCAAGAGAGGCCAGAGGTTTCTCTTCCTTATCGCTCTCTGAGGTGAGCTCTCGCAAAACGAAGCTACGTCAGTTGCTATGTACCTGATTTTGCTGCTCATTAGCAGTTGCTCACCACCGACGTTCCTATGCTATCCAGGCTAACCACTATTCCAAGGCTAACCAGTAGCATTCCTAGACAAACCCCTTGTATTTCTAGGGCTAACCACTAGCTCTCCTTAACAAGCTACTGTTATTCTTATTCTAACCACTAGCATTCCTAGACTAACCACTAGTACTACCTGGCGAACCACTTGTTTACGTGGGCTAACCACTAGCATTCCTAGGCTTACCACTACTAACCTAGCTCCAAAATGAATGTGGAAATGTGCCTTTTCAAAGTGAAACGGTCTCACTGAACTGAATTTTGATTTTAACGAACTTTATTGATTATAACATAAGCAAAATGCTGCCACCATCTACTCCACTGATGATACTATGGTACTGAACCTGTACCAACGGAATTTGGCCATTGTGTTTTAACAACCAGCAATTAAAAAACAGGATTCTCTGTATTATCTATATTTATTCATGACAAAAATTGTGGACATTCCCTATTCCTGTCTTGCAATGCAACAGTTGCAGGAGTGATTGCATAAAGATCAGACGAGAAACAGGTTTGTGACTGGAAGTCGATGAAGAACTTACTGAGAAAATCTGGACATGGAATCTACTTTCAGCTGCTAAGGACAAATATTAAGGGCAGTGTGGTTGGACTGGATAGCTCCTTGTATGAATGTGAAGCACACAGGTGCTGGAAAACAGTATGGTGCACCGTCAACTTTCCCTGAGTAAACACGGTGCCAAACGACTAAAGCACACATTTGTCTGAAAAACCGTGTCACCTCCTCCTACACTGTCAATAACTCCTGTTTGTGTTAGGGACATCAAACAGCTGGTTAACAGCTAGATGAGCAAACCAACTGGCCTGCTCCTCCCTCAGCAGGTCCTCACTCGCCTCCTCTCACCCCCACCCTCTTCTACCAGCACACAGTTCCCCCATTTCCCAGCTGCTGAAGTCATCATACACAGAGACGCACGGTGTCATCATCTGACTTCACACACAACAGAGGAATGACCTCCAACCTGTATCGATATGAAAACCTACTAACTACAGATCCCCAACTAAATAAATTACTCCACCTTTAGTTATAAGCTGCACAGGACTCTTATCCTCAGATAAAAGCTTTATGATAAACGGGTGATTCACGATCTTTGTCTAAACTATATTTACACAAAACGATACACAATAATTTCCAGCTGGTATAGAGGCAATTAATGACCCTAATAGTTCACAAACAGAAAACAAATAGGTTTTTTTCCAAAGATTAGTTACATGCAGCTCCTCCATTTCCCACAAACCAATGCATCGTGGGCCAGAAGCGTCCTTTAATGTCACTTTCTGACGAGAATAATTATTATATTATATCAATTGTTACTAATCGAACAAGATTTTCTTTTTTGGATGAAGTAGGTGCTTATGGATGAAATGTATTGGGGAGGTAATTAATGTAAAATGATTGTAGTTATTCTGCTTATATATTAGCACCATTGTTTTTAATGTTTCATCCTCTTACTAAATTAATTTTACTGCATGTTTATGAAAAGCAGCATGAACAGGGGATCAGAGCAGTCTGACAGACACATGCTTCAGCCCGCTACGCCTGGGTGCAGGATATTTTTATTGAAACTGCTCAGATATTATTAACACCAGCATGTCATGGATTGGTTTACGTGACTTCTCCACCATGCTCCTTTTTAAAGTTGACCCCAGACTGGCAGGCATTTTGTCCATCTTTTGAAGAGGATTTGATGGCAGTACTCTTGGAAGGCTCCCAGCTCCATAGTCTGACTAATGCGTTGCCGAGCAAACACCAAACTATTCTTAGATGGGGGGCTTTCACGGCAACAGCGATTGATAAGTGTGTGTTAAAGTTTGAGAGAGGTTAGAGTGGGTTCTGGAGAAAAGCTCAAACCGACTGCAGCCTCAGTCTCCTGTGACATGGATTCCCAGACTTCGCCAGTAGGAGAGCCAACTTTTTCAGCTTTTCAGATGGGTCGCTTTGGCGTTTGTGACCAGGAAACCAGAGAGATAGATGGATTTAATGGTGTGCAGCAGACCACACCAGAGGTGGCTTTTCCAAGTCTTAAGAATGATGGATTGACAACGCCATTCCCTGTCTGAGAGCCTTGATGAACTTTCCATCTCCAGCGATTGTTGGATTGAACCTGTGCAGTTTTCTGTGGAGTCACATAACCATGGAAACTGAGTGGTTCCATAGAGGCTATTTCACTTCTCACCTCTTCACAATAACATACTCAATTCATCCCAAGTTTCACTGCTTTGGGCCTTAAGCTTCTCGCTGACCAGTGCAGAATTGAGTGTATTTAAACGTCGAGGAGGAGCAAAGAAGTAAGCCCCTGCGTGGGAGCAAAGCACATTCTTTGGCTACTGAGAGGAATTTTAGGCACTTGGGGTCCACATCCAAACTCGCAACAAAGATTCATTTTAAACGAGTGAAAAAGACATAATATATCCTTACAGTGGATGGCATAAAAGAATTGGACGAGAAGAAACTACCATGAAACTTTAGAAACACAAAGCAATAAGGCATCCTAGAAACAGAAGTGAACCTTACTGTACCTTTAGGAGGAAGTGCACTGACGCAATTAATCATCACTGTTTGTTTTCACAAGATTATAAACTCACAGGGTGAGACACGTCCAAGTGCATTTCCTTCCTGTCTCTTATCCAGGAGAAACCTTCAGGTTAAGCAGCTGAGATAAGAGGAATCAAGAAAAATGCATCTTGTTCAAATGTGGTAGTACATTTTTATCTTGAATCCACAAGACCTTTTCATTAGACTAAATCTAAAAATAGTTCAACACTAAATGCATGTGCAGTTCAGCCCTTTAGTCTTTGAAGTTTCCGTAATTACAACTGATCTCCGGTATCGGTGATACATGACCTTTTGCAAATGAGATTCTGCAATTTTAACTACAATCCCCTCTGCCCTAGTGCAGCCAGCTAAAAAACAAAAAAAGTAATAGAAAACTCAGATTCCCCACTCCATCCCTAAAAATGCCCCTGAAACGTGCTGTTGTTGGCAGGCAGCCCAGCTCTGTTAACATAAGAGCACGCTCCCTGTGGGTTTGGTAAATTGCTCCAATACCCACAAGACGTCTGGAGCGCGGCAACAAAAGCCTCATAGACGGTGCAATTTTGGCTCCGTTTTGTTTCCTGTAAACAGCCATTATACAATAAATGTATCTTAATGACTCGCGTTAGCTTACCTTTCAAGGGAGACCGGGGTTATGGCTGTTATCGCATACAGTAGGTTGAAGACCAGTAACCTTTTTTTAATTTGGGGTACATTGGTTTTGGGCTTGTGCACAAAAATGGGGGTTTCTGGTAACAGGTTGACAGAGCTGATCGGGTGACAGAGTGATAGTATTTTTCTGTATAGTGAAAGACAGATCATTATTCTAAAATTGAAAAATGAAAATGCAGTGTAAGTGAACCGTTTGGCTGTTTGGTATGTGACGAATTACACAGTATGTAGGTATGGTTGTTTTAAGTTATTTAATCTTTATTAATCTACAAGACTCTCAGACTGTTTACATGAACATAAGGAATATAACATATACACCAATCAACCACATTAACCTGTGACAGGTTGTAATGCTGTGGCGTGTGTGTGTGTATATAACATACAGTATAAAAACAGATCTGAGATTGTAACTAACGGTAACTGCTTCTAATGTTGTGGCTGGTGGTTGTAACTTATCTTTCCTGCTGCAATGGAAATAAATCAAGCCTTGCAAGCTAATGTAAAAACATTGCTACAAGTGCGAACTGTTGTTGGTGACTTACAAGCCAATGTGAAAATGTGCTACTTCACTTCTTTAGCCAAGCCTCTATCAAAATAAAGCGCTAAAATCAAATACAGTTTTTGTGAAATCCTTAATCCAACCTTAAATGCAACCTTTTTCTATGAATAAAATATGTTTTGGGGGGGAAATTCAAAAATGTTTCTCAAAAGTTGTTTTTAATGTGTCAGCTGGAATGATCAAATGTAGTTTTAGACTGAAAAACCTAACTCGTTACACAAGTGCTTCCGCAGACTGTTGCTACAGTAGCACCAGTGTGAAACTGCAACTGTGATATTCACTCAGAGACTAATTGACACTGTAAAAGGTCTGAAGTGTGTGAACACAAGCGATGTGTGTGTGTGTGTGTGTGTGTGTGTGTGTGTGTGTGTGTGTGTGTGTGTGTGTGTGTGTGTGTGTGTGTGTGTGTGTGTGTGTGTGTGTGTGTGTGTGTGTGTGTGAGGCGTGAATTCATCAAACACAAATTTAGTTTGGAACCTGTCCGTTTGTCTCACAAAGTTGTAAACTTTTCAATCTCAGGTTGCAGATTTGTGCTAACGTGCCTGAAGAAATGTTACTTAATGCCATAATCTGAGCAGCGCGCTGGCAAGGCACCAGCTCCAGCAGCGGTGCAGTGAGTGTGCCGAGACCTGTGAGCTGTTAAGTTGTTTTGCTGTAAAAGTTTAGGACCATCTGGAAAACAACTCGGCTGTCCATGAGAATAACATCTGACTTTGAAAGTGAAGCTGAGGAGCATGTGTGTTTGGCGGTCTCCGTCCAATGCAAACAAATAGTGCTTTGCATTCACATACTTCAGCTTTCAGCGTTCAGTTCCTCTGCTGCGTGTTTACGGCAGCTTTCTGCCAAATCCTCTTCCCGTGCTGACTGATCCACATTTTTAAGAATTGGTCACACGCGAACATTAGACTCACACAAAATGAGATAAAACTTTTATAAATGTCTTCCTCTTTTTACGACATGATTCTGATTTATTACAATTTGGGTCTTCTTTTAGTTTGGGAAATCATTCTTACCTATAATAACACTGTATGCACCAAGTTATTTGTTGAGATTTTAAAAGTCTGAAAATTCTAAAAAAAAAAAAAAAAACATGCGCAACGGTACTCTTATAACCCAAACCTTCTTTTGTAAATATCTGTCACACATTACAGATTCACTTCTTGCTTCAGTTTTGACTGACTTTACTAATGATAGCTGTTTTGTTCTATAGAATTAGGTTGTCTCACAAATACAGACCTTTAGATGCTGAAGCTAAACAGTTTTTGCACCGAATAGCAACATATTCCCAGATTTACAAATCTGCCACCAACATCTCATATTTAGTTTGAGTTTAAAATGGATGTGATTGACTTGACTTTGAAAAACAAAATCAGAGGTTTGTAGGTAAGATTATGACTGAGGACTGATGTTGGAGAGGACTGCTCCAACATTTTCCAGAGGTGAGGACCCACCCGGTGGTCATCTCAACAACTCGCTGTCGAGCACCGAGCAACGTGCACCGTCGGCTCGGGGAGAAAAATTAGATCTAAGCAATCCCCATAGTAATTTACTGCTGGCTCATGTTGTGCAAAAGCATATTGTAATTCCTCTTGGAAGCTAAACATTGGCTGTAAAATGGCTGTTATCAGCCAATGTTTGACTTGAAATAGAATATTTTGTCGCTGCCAGATTGTCTGACATCGAAGCCGAGGACACAATAAATACATCTGACAGTTTAACAACAGCGCTGCCTCTGTGGAATTTGAGGTTTGAATATGTACAGATATATTAGTACATTTGAGTATATATATATATATGTATACACACACACATTTCATATATGTGTATATACATATATACACACATGAAAAATCAGCGCAACAGAACCAGAGATATCATCTGTTTTATTCCATGTTTTCTTCTTCCATGTCAAAACCTATTGTTCCTACATTACCCACAACACATCCCGACCACTGACTGTTTGTTTGAAGAATTGCGTGTGCTATTTATGCTAATGGTGGCATATGCAAAGTGGAGCCTCAAGCAGCGATAAGGAGCAAGCTACAGACGTCTGATCATCATAACAGAAAACGTTTAACGTGAACAGTATGTCCAACGAAAGCAATCTATCATAACTGATGGAATCAAAATGAAAAAAATGCTTTAATGCTTTAAAATTCTTTACCTGAACCTTTTTACTCAATACTCCGGACCGCATCCCTGACCTGCTGCAGTCCACAACAAAGACAGGAGAGGCATGTCTGTACATTTTGAACCCTGTTTAACCCGGTGGGGCTGCCGGTCTGTGCCAACGCAGCCCAATTCCATTTGAAATCCCTTTTCCCTATAAGAGGCAGCTGAGCAGTACTTGTACTTGGGCAGGTTGGGGTGCACGAGGGGAAGGTTAGATTCAGTTACATCTAATTTCACCTTGCTGTATTCACTATCATGCTTTTTATTTGGAAATGCCGCCGGTCTGCGGTCAGTTCCTGCAGAATGACTACGCATTTCCTAAGTCTCATTCAGACAAATATGCGCTCAATGTGCCAACATGAAACGAGATACGCCGGAGCCTCGCTCTGGAAAACATCTCATTCACATGTGCCATCATGCAAAAGACGAGAAAATTATTTTTTTGGTTTATTTCAGTAGCTTGTATGTGATACACTTGTGTGGTTTTCAATTTCTCTATCTTCAAAAACGGATTTCTTGATCTGAACCAGCTTAATAAATGCACAAGCGCACCCTCGTCCCTATTTGCATTCCTCAAATGCAATCCTCACGAGACGGAGCTGGCTGTGAACACTTTCCAAACATTATGCTAACAAGTTCAGCAACGAGAGTGATGTTCTGCGTGTGCGCGTGTGTGTGTTGTGCTCGAGCTGGAACAGTGGGAGCGAGAGGAGATCGGGCGACTGAGGGCTCACTGCAACAATTATTATGAAGAAACCAGATGGTGAAGTTTCCTCACCTTCCTGCAATCACCTCCTCAGACTCACTTTCTCCTCAGCGCTCAGTGATTGTGTCAAATCATAATCATAACCAAATGGAGAGTCGGGTGAAAACGAAGGGGCAGCCCTGGGGTCTTGCTGATCTGGGGCTTCACCCCTCAACCCTTGGTCCAGGGCCACACTTCAAATGAGGCGTGTCTGACGCCGCCGACGCGATAAGAACGAGGTAGTTCATTGGTTCATGCGTTTTGTCACGTTTCTCCATGACATATTGAAAGGAAATGACTTAAATCATTAAATCATTGTTTGATTGCTGGTTTAGTTATAAATATCATGTTGTGCCACGAAGACATTGGTCTGACTGGCTACATGGAAATGTAACTTTATAGTAATAATACAACACAATATAAATTCTCCCTTTATGAAGACTTTAATGTTTCATGTTGTGTTGACAGATGACACTCTGGAGTTAGGTATTTAGTGCCAGTGCCTTACTGGAGCACATTATTTTTAGATATGTCTCTATTGTTGCGTTGCCCTCGCGCACGTGCATGAGGGGGGTGATGACACTAAAGATTACCGTTGTAACCTTGACAAAGACAATTTCACGGGGCTGTTGTTTTGGATTACATAAGGTTTGCTTGATAAAATGATAACCGGTTACTTTAAATTGATTTGTGATTTGTGCTTTTTTTAGCTGGTTTATAGATACCATATTTGGCCCATGCTACCATAAAACACAAAACAGGATTATTATGCCAATTTTTTATTTATTCATGCTTGTTCCTCAAAACATATTCTGATTTTATATTATTTCTATTGATTTCATTTACTGTACTGCAATACCTCTAGATGCAATGTAAGCTGTGCTAGAAATGTCAATATTGCACTTCCTACATCTCACAGACAGAGGCCGGTAAAAGTCACAGAATACTAAATGCCTCTTTATCCTTCCTGTTTTTTTCTCTATTCTTTGAATCATTCTTCCTCTTTTGTCTGCTTAACTGCCAGTATCCTGTCCTTCCCATCTCCCTACCTCCAAGTATGGCCGCACACTGGCAGCTGCACTGTAAACTTATCATGGGTGAAGAAAGGGGATCTGCCGTGCTCTCTTCCTGTCAGCGCAGATGTCAAGGTGAACTTGGGGGACTCCTTAAATAACCGGCTCCAAGACCCTGGGACCGTCCCGCCCCCCAGTCAGCTGCATAGATTAGAGGAAGCCTCTTGTTTACAAGGGCATCGTAGGGCTTCTTTTTTAGCTGCAACCATATCTACAGCAAACTGAATATTTATACAGGATTTTTTTTTTTTTAAAGCAAGGCCCCAGGATTACACTGGGGTGAAGTCATTGTCATATTTGACATTCGTCAGTTTTCTTCATTACTTCCGCTATAAACCTGGATCTGTCCCAGTTTTGGAATATGTTGGAGATCTCATTCAGGAAGATGGTTTACAGATTTCATCAAATGAAAATCACCAAAGATGACGATGCAGTGGAGAGCGCAAGGCATTGGATGTCTGGCCACTGCGCATGTCACTTAAGGGCGTCGCTGTCAGGGACGACTCATTTCAATATTCAATAACTTTTTTGTTTTTAAACCTTGAAATTAGCGTATTAAAGCAAAATGTTCACTGATAAGGATGCTTAGGGATTTGCTAAGGCCTTTTCACAAACTTACAGCTGTGAAAGTTGTGAGATGTCACAGACACCTGAGAAATGGTTTGATGTCTAAAAATGAATGAATGAGTGAGCACTTAACAGCTGTGAAAGTTGCAAGAGGATGTCTGACTTTATGATTATATGTTGGACCCCGGGCATGATTCATACAAGCTGCAATTTTAATTTGAATGCAGCTTTAATAGGATTTGATATATTTTACTTGTTCGTGAATTAAGTTTTATTAGTTTCGAGTAGAAAGACACCAACAAAAGTTAACAGGGCCAGAGACACACTAAAGTCTCAAATGATGTGGGATGTCCTTGTGGTTTGGGGGTTTGAGGCGTTGGCTATGTAATTGCATCATCTGTGATTTGAGTCCAGCAGGGCAGCCCTTGATGCACTCCATCCTGCCACAGTATCCAGTGAAAAATAAAAAATTGCTGATTGCTATTTGACAGTGCTATCAATTTTTGAGAAGTTTTGCTTGGTTTGGATCTGTGGTGGTGAAACAGTCCCTCATATTTGTCCGTATTGATGGTATCAGATCACCTATACACTGTTAAGAATTGGATACTGTATGGTTGGATCTGTTTTATAGGGACATGGAGTTCAATATGTATCTCTTTCAGTGCTGTTAGTCTATTGCACCCATTGGGACACACACACACACACACACACACACACACACACACACACACACACACACACACACACACACACACACACACACACACACACACACACACACACACACACACACACACACACACACACACACACACACACACACACACACACACACACACACACACACACACACACACACACACTTAAGCTTGCAGCTCTCTTTGATGCCGGGCTGTTGGCCGCCGTGGTCTGTCGGCTGGCAGACAGCGGGAAATACTCTAAGTGCCCAGAGATCTAGTTGCCCCTGTCCCACACCAACACCAACTCACCCACCCACCCAGTAGCACCAACGTCCAGGGTTGTATCTTGGGACATAAAAAAAAAAAAAAAAACTTGCATTGTTCTTGCATAGCGCCGTCTACACAGGTTGTCCTCCTGCCCTGACCAGTGTGCTATTTACATCTCAGGGATCTAAGTACAGCTAAGCTCTCTGGCTTTATCATGAAGGGGCTGAGAATAGAGCCGGTTCTGCCGATGAGAATTGTTTCAATGAAGCGTATGGGGGGGGAATACTATGGATCAGCTATGGCCCGTTTGTCTGTCTGTTTCTCCATCTGTCCTGTCTCAAGCAATGTTTAATAATTTGAGAGAGGCCTTCCACTCTGGCTTGTGTTTCTGTGTTGCAGTGACGCTGCAACAGTTACAACTTATATGATGTTTATCTGTTTATCTTAAATTATTGATTTTCAGGGGAACAGCATATTGTTTGCCCACGTTCCGGGTAACATTAAAATGACCACAATTCAGATGATAAGTGGTGAGCCTGGGGCTGTTGGACCCCAGGGGTAGGTGCCCTGTTTTTGCCTGGTTGGTAACTCATCTTAGATACTGACCAGATTGAGACTGAGCAAGTAAGCAGTGGAAGCAAAACTCGTCACTGATGCAGTCCTGATAACTTCATTAATCTTGAACATGAGCTGAAACTACAAACACTGGCCGCTCTAAGTCGCATGAATCATGTGAGTAAACTTCGGTCCAGTATGTGCGTGTTAGTGTGTATGTGTCTGGTCTGAAGGGGGTTGGGGGGGCTGAGCTATGCTAGCCATGCCAGGCTGCGTGGCTGGCAGGGATGTGGTGGAAGGGATTGAGGGGGGGTCGGGGTTGTGGGGTCACATTACATGCCTCTCTGTTTTCCCTCCATGGCTTACCCTGGGATCCCAGCCAGGTAAACTGTCAAAGCCCACTTCCTCTCTTCTGAAGCTCAGAAGCCCTCCCCCCTCAAAGACCCTCTCAGTGTCTTTCCTGCTAAACACCCTATCTCCTATTGTCTTAACCCAGAACTAATCCATCCTTGCAGCCCTGCCATTCTCCATCCATGCCAGAGTGGGTGGAGGGGTTATTGGCCAGTCCTCTCTAAAAGGAAATCCAGTGGCAATAACAAGCTAAGGTAGAGTATGGTCATGAAAACACAGTGATTTTCATAAGTGGGGGTTTGAATAAATACTGTCAGTAGGGAATATTCAGAAATCTTTTGGCCATAAGTTTCATAATCTTCTCTGAATGTGACTTGGTGAGTTCACTGCTGAGATCTGGAAACAAGGCAATACAGTGAGGTTTGACAGGCAGAAATGCACAATGCAGTCAGATGATCAGATGAGCCAGTAGTTAACCAGACTAAATCCTAATCACTTCAACTCCGTAGTCAAACTGAGTGCACCCGAAATGTGAGGAATAATCCCTCTGTGCACAAGAAAACTGCGAGCTTGTACAACTGCACATGATACTGACTCAGTATCGCTAGGAGTTATGCTATTTTATTTCTTAATTATACCACAGATTCTGGTTGGTGGAAAAAAGTTGTAAAGCGGACATTTTAACTGGACATCATTTAAATGTTTGCAGCTCTCAATTAATGTGCTTGTGATAAACTATAGGTGAAGACAGCAACAAGGGAGCCTTTAAAGCTCCAGGGAACTAAAGTTATTTGTGTAACCACTAACAACAACCAAAAACAAAGATAAATGACTCAAGTCCAAAACAGGTAACTGTTAGAGGAGGTAAGAAGACTTTGTGAGAGCAATGGTGAAGATGTGAAGCGTAGAAAAACTCCAAGGTTATAGGTTGAGGGAATGTGAGAGACTGCGAGGGCGCAACCTGAGAAAAGGAGGCCAATAAGTAAAGAAATCTCTGCTGGATATGTTAACTATATCCCGTAGCAGATGACAACTACCAGCATGTTACAGCCTCTGACCCCAAACTGTGAGTGGCGTCACCTCAACTCGTCTCCTAAACCACAAATCCTAAAACCTAACCCCAAAATTTGGTGCACATCGGACTATTACCTGTTTGTCCCAGACACAAAAAAGTAGGTCATTATATCAAACAGCCCTGACAGATACTTCATGCTTTGGCTGCCAGTGAAAACAAGGGCTCTGTGGAATACTCTCATCCTAAGGGAAGGCTCTATTCCTGGCAGCGGGGCCGGTCAGATGTTATACTAAGTGAGAGGTGACATATACAGTACATAGTGCTACTCAACCAGTCAACCACACCGCGGTGTACTATGCCATAGAAGCAAGGGTATGACGGCTTGTCACGTAAATTAAGTTTCGGTCTATAGACAGTGAAATATTAAACAAAATACTGTATTATAAGGTATGTCGATCTACTTACACAGAATAGTTTATCATTGTGTAAATACAGAGCACGTACTTTCTGAAGAATAAGATGTAACATGCACAAAAGGAGAATGGGAAGTAACAAGAACCAATATTATAACAAAGAATATAAAGAATAAAGAATTCATAAAGAACATAAAGAATTCTTGCTAAGTCACTCTCTGTGTGCGTGGAGGATTAATCAGTACATCCACAAGGTGGCAGATCATATGTAGCCTGTGCTTGAACATTGATCATTCTTTACAGGTCCACAATTTGCTCATAATATCCAGGCTCCAGCTCAATTTAAAAGTAAGTAAATATTAATTCACTTTATGGCCTTGAATTTTATATTGCGGACACTGTGTCTATTATTCATTTTTATATACAGTCTATGGTTGATAGTTTATTCTGTACATATGGCTCAACGTAACACTCTAATAAAACAGTACTGCAATAAATCCACCTTCATGGAGGTTATAATGTTCAGTTTGTACTTTAATTGTTTTTGAGAGGCTGCTGTTGAACTGTATTACATTGTACAGAGAGGTTTAACTAATATAAATGGGGTTGATGAAATTGTAAAAATACAATACAATTCAGCAGATCTTTTAAAACTTCACCTGCCAGACACAGTTTTCAACACAAACGGACCATTACAACCTTCCTGAAGGAGGATTTAATGCAGGATTATTGTATTAAGACGGTGTTAGATTCAGCTTTAGTGTTCCTTATAAACTGCAAACATTGTGTGTGGAATATCCATCATGTGCAAACAAGCAAACAAGTGATCTCAGGGCTCAGCAGCAGTGAGAGCATGAACAGAACATGTGCCACTCCAGTTGTCTGCCTGATCCAGCTCATGGGCTTTGTTCTATTATCATTGTCCTACTCAAACTCTAATAAGGCATACACAGCATACCCAGACTGTTGATACGAGGCCCACTCGGCTATAAGCAACACGTCCCCGTTCCACATGAAGCATTGTGTATGTTAAACATATTTTTAGGGGGTCTGCTGCGCTGTGTCGTGGTCAAGATAAACATTTGAAAGACATCAGTCTCTGTGGCATCGCCGAGGCCTGAAGTCACTCACATGCTGCCACTCTGCAAACTCATTTTTCACAGGCTGCTGACAAACATGTTGAGCTCAGAATAATACTCGGCGTCCTTCGAGTGGAAAAACAGAAGACGTCTGTGAACACTAAGAGACAACACACTGGCCCCCGGGTGTCAACAACTCTGCTCTGAGATTATAAAGTCAGCACTTATCATTCATCATCATTTTACATATAGATTAGTGATACAGAAAATGTTATGGGCTCATCAATATCCAATTAAAATCTCTTATGGGTAAAATAAAAACATTGCATTTTTATTTTAACGTGATCCCTTTGTCAATTCTTATTCCCCACGTAAGTTATGCTAAGTCTTAATTAGAACCGAACCAACAATGTGCCGATAAGAAAATCTTTATTTTACAGGATAAAAAAAAACTTAGAAAAGATGTGCATTCATGTTTAAATGTTAAGTAAAAAGAAAGAAAAAAATGTTATTTCAAGATCTATATATTTGGTTGTGTTTGTGTTTCCTTTTTTAATAATAATAAAGTTTATGGTTATACTGTAAAATATCAAGCCTCAGTTACATGTATTTGTCATAAGGGTTTCATCTTACAAATGATTGCCAATCTTTTCTCATATCGGCTAATATATATTGTTATCAAAAAATGTTACTCCCTTATATCGGTGTCAACCCGCAAAACCACATCAGTCATCCGTTTTTCACTTCCTTTAATGTAATTGAACTGTGACTAAACAACATGGGCTCACATCCATAGTGTCAACAGATAGAAAACATCTGTGAAAGGGTAACAGACAGTTAGGGGTAAGGGGTTAGTTAAATCCCCTGTTGAAGCGTCTACCCCGAGAGAAACAGAAACAAAGTAGACAACGGTGCTTTTAGGTGGACTGACAGTTGAAAGTGACTAGACAGCACAAAAACCCGCCTACTGTCGGACTCCGCACTCTACCTGTTGTGGGAGCACAGAAAGTCACAAGAGGCTGTAAAAGTGTCAGGCCATCTGGCAGCTCTGAGATGAAAGGCCCGTCCACACCTGGAGCACATCCTCTGAAGCTTCCCACAACTCGCCACCTCGGACGGGCTTTCACGGGCCGTCCCACAGACGCTTACTGCCACGTTAAAACACTGACATCCTATTGTCAAGACCAATTAACGCTAATGTGTGGCGAACCCGTTCTCACAGGGGTGTCACTGACAAACAGTGAACAAAAAGCCTAACATATAACAGTTAATGGATAAATAGCATGGTAACAATCTGCTCTATGATTTTTGTGTGCAATGGCATTTATGTATATCCTTTATAATATAAGACAAAGGAAGCTATATTAAGTTATTGTAAATTATCATTTACATCCAAGTCACATTTACCGCTGAAGTTCCAATATATCTGATATAAACTACTTAATAATTCTCAATAAGGTCAATCATAGACTTCTCTCACATCCACCAAAGTTTGTCGATAAAGGTAATTACGCCCACATTCAACGGATACAATGTTGTACAATCTACAAAATATTTTCAACCCTCACTCCACCAACTGTAAAATCATGTGACCACAAACATGGGAGACTTTCCAAGCTGTACCGTCCATCCCATTTGACCTAAACACAGAGTAACTGTTAGAGTACGTACACCCACACACACACACACACACACACACACACACACACACACACACACACACACACACACACACACACACACACACACACACACACACACACACACACACACACACACACACACACACACACACACACACACACACACACACACACACACACACACACACACACTAGTTTAACCGATGACTTAATGACGACCATCTGGGAGCTGCAGCAGGGAAACAGGTGGCTTTAGACACTGAGGGAGTTGCTCAGACATTCTCCGCAATTCAACACTTATCGAGTATTTTTAGCCACAAAATATTTCTTAAGCCAATTTATTTGCATATGTCGGACAAGGGCAGTGAATTCAGAAAAAAGAAGCCTTTTGGCCACAGTCCACGCTTTGTTGTCCCGTCCTCGGAGAGCGGAACACGGAGTAATGCGGCCGGTTATCCAGGAATGCCGCGTCGATGCCATCTAATCACGCCGAGCCTGCGTCATGACCTCATATGACACAAAAGTGGGCCCCCGGCTGCCTGCTGAGCCGGAAATGCGGCCCGTGCTTGTCATCGTGTGTGAGCGAGCTGAAGGGCACAAGTGTCAGAGCCACTGGAGCCCGGCGGGCGAGTACACTATCAAGTACAACAATAACAAAACCGTCGTTGTAGATCAGGAATACAAACGAGATCACTTTCATTTCATTGCTCGCCTGTGTCCAACATCAGTATCCAACAACATTTTTTCATCGGTAGTTATTTTAAAGGCATAAATATCAAATCCATCTCAGCTGTATTTGTCCTATCATCTGTCAATATCTCTACGCTCTAACTATTTAAAGAAAAAAGCCGGTAAGTCTCGGTAATCGCCTGTCATCGCACCTATAACTTTGTCACCGCTGCGCCGATGAACAAAGGAGGAGGAGGCGGCCGCGGTTATCAGAGTTATATCCGTAAAGTTTAAAAATGAAACCCTCTCATGGCAACAGGACAAAACACAACAGCACGGCAGAGTATGTCAGCTGATGATTGTGAACTGAGTACATGTTGATCCATACACGCTGGACCTTGATAGTAGATCAACACAAAAACATTTCTCACGTGGAGAACAAAGTAAAAAAACTCTGAATTACTGACGTCTGAATATTGAATATCCAGTGAAAAAGCAGCATTTCAATGTCACACTTAAGGACCATCAATACAACCTGTAGCACAGACTACACTTGTAGAATTGTGTGAAGTGAGATCTGTCTGTCAGAGTGTGAGAGAAACGTGTGGATGTGTGTGGTGAATGCGATGGAAGGTGAGGAACTTACCTGGGGGACAGAGGCAGTTGTGGGAAACTTCCCTCGCCTCCCGTGTCTTCGGTAGTCGCGCCGCCAGCTTCTGCAATAGAGAGGGAACGGGTCAGAATTCACTTCGGACATCATCGTGGCAAATGGTAAACCTGATTTTAATGTATCCACAAAGCAATAAACGTTCAATCCGTCAAACGTCTTCACATTCATACAACGCTATCACTCATGAATACAATACACGCACAGGCATCGGGGGCAATTTGGGATTCAGTTTGTCTTTTTCCAAGACAAACGACTGACCTGTGGACTGTACAGTCAAACAGTTTAAAAAAGTGCTTTAGCTCCGTATCAGAACAGAAAAATCTCAGTCCATACGAACACTCGTAAAAACACATATCGTATATCAGATTGTCTACTCTGATGTTTGGTTTCTTAGTCTCAGAAAGTCTTTTGTTTCTGACTATTCCACAGTATAAAGCAGATGAAAGAAAAACCCTACACATATGACTGCGAGCCCTTCTAGCACCTCTCGTCTATGTTGGGAGTGACGTTCCAAGCTTAAACCTTTAAGCCGAGAGGTTACAGTTACAGTGACAAACACTTACAGTAAATGAATGTGTTTAGGAAAGTCTGCCCCTCTGAAAATTTCAAATCTGAGTCGTGCATTTTTTGATTTCCCTGTTGAGCAAAAGAGCCTGCGAACACCTCTGAGTCATTCTCAGTATCAGAGTGCGACAGTTGATCTCATTAGAACCGACAAAAGCCTGCGTGCGATGTGACCCTGAACAGAATACAAAACCATCCGGGTACATTCTCCACGCCATCGCAGTCAGTCCCGCTGGCAGAGAGGTTACTATCAGAGGAATTTGCTGAAGGGAATGTTATAACGGCACCGAGGAGATTCTGATCGCTGCTGCAGGATTCTGGGTACTGCCGGTTACCTCGCTGACCTCATCCTGGTTCGTGGGACCACAGCCTTCGGATTCAACGCGGGGATCATTAAGGGAAAGTGAGCAACATTTCAGTGGACCAATATGTACAAAGTGACATTGGAACATGCGATCACGGCATATGGTGAAAAACACCCCTCACCAAAGCCGCTTTCCGACGACCACTGAAGTCAGGACATTTCCTTATACTTGTCAAGAGGGGCTGCATATGACATAACGAATGTTCGCAAATGTTACTTCGGATATTTTACGGAACCTTTCCTGCCCAGTGGCCGGATTGCTCTGGGAATGTTCCTGCTGTCGTGGCCCCGTCTGACTCGAACAAGCTCCGGCAAACTCCGGAATGTCCGGACCCATGTCTGAAAACAGCTCAAAAGTGATATTCCTGATGAAGAGAAATTCCAAACCCTGCTGACATCCATTCCTCCTGACACCTGCCAATCACTGATTTAAGGTTGACCTGATGGTCAGATTGTCCGTTTGATGAGTTACTCAAATATTTCCATGGATTTATTAGGGTTGACACTGGCAGATTCACAACTCTCGCTCGCAACTGGAGAAGTCTTTAGTAAGACTAAGCCACAGGGGCTTGTGCAGCCCGACCTCTCTACGGTCCGACCTGAAGCCCTTGCGACTGAAAAACGCATTCTCCAAACCCAGATAATGGAGATAACGCAGACAGGAGATCTAGTTTCGACTGTAGCTGTCGGTTATAGCAAAAAGGAGCTCCAGCTCTAACTACATCAAAGGTCACAATAGTGGCAGAGTCGGCCTGAGGCAGAGAAATGTAATGAGCATACCTCAAAGACTGTCATTAGCCTTTAATTTATGCCTTCGCATATTCACTGCCATCGGAAAGTACAGATGTGATCATGTGCTAGTGTTGCCCGTCCACTTGAAAAGAGAAAAAACACAGTTGAAACTGACAAAAGCAATCGACGTCGACTGTTCTCTATTCCAGATTTAACGGAGCAAACCTTTCGCTTTGCTGTTGGACAAAAAAATAAATAGGGACCATCTACCTAATATTCTTCAGCACATCCTTTTGAGGAAGTCGCTCCAATCAAGTGTTTCCTCTCAAAAAGTTTAGCTCGTGTCTTATCACACGAGATTATCTTTTTCTTTAAACACCATGTGGCTTCTGAAGCTCTGTCAGACTGGGCAGTTAGGCAGCAGGGGGTGGGAGGTGGCGGCGGTGGGGGGGGGGGGTGTTCATTGTCTGCCTCTCCCTTTAGAAATCGTAACCCGACGCCAGTTTTTGATGTGGTTTTAACGTTCTATTTTAAAAGGGATTACAAAACTTTTTTACTATCCTGCAGTTCAATGAACTTTAACACCACCGCTATACACACCACACTCCCTTTCCCTTCACCTCTTTCTCATTTTCATAACAGTCAAAGTGATAGATGATACAATCAAAATCAAAACAATAAAAAGCTAATTGTGTGTATGATGTACAATGACTTAAAATGGGCTTTTAGGAACTTTTTAAAAGCATATTCATAATGAAAAGTAAACCATTCTTGATTTATTTTCACAAACCGTCTTGTCCGAAAACCTACTTGAACAATATGAAGAAAGTATTCTTGCATTTTACTGTTGTTTGAATGAGCCACTGTCAGGACATAATTCAAAAGCAAAAGGTAGAGTTGGAATAGGACATTTATCCAGTAGGCTCATTATGAGCACAGGGGTATCATCAATCACACAGCCCTTAAAGCATTTAATACTGTGTCATACGATGTCTTATTGATTCGTTTTTTCTTTTCCTGACAGTGGGCTCTGATTTTCATTAGGAAAAAGAAAAACACACTTTCATTGTAAATCCTTACTGTGCTGTATATCTTCTTAATTTCTACGACTGTCAGCGTTTCTGTTTCGTCTCAAGCTCAACTGTAATGAATCAAAGTATTGCTCGCAGTCTGTGTGTGTGTGTGTGTGTGTGTGTGTGTGCGTAGCCATCTCTAACTGTGCTCTGACAAAATGCAGAGGCAGCTTGAGCACTTCTGCTTGAGTGTGCTGTTTGCATTAGGTTGTCTGATTAGCACGTGTGTCATTTATACTCCGACACACACCCACACACACCATAGAGGATGCAAACAATGTGTGTGCATGCTTTTGTGTTGCAGCGTGCGCGCAGACCTCACAGCGTGTTGGGTGACAGCTCCGCGAGCAGCAGGGTGAGGACAGGAGAGCCGTGGGACTCCATATTTTTCACATTTCTACAACTCGTAATGTGGCCTCCAGCTCCCATCGTGCCTCTGCACTAACTATGTGCGCCAGGCTTCCACCAGATCTGCAGAGAGCACTTAGTGGTTAATTGTAAATGTTAAAGGGGGCCATGTTTGGGGCGAGATAACGACAGGGAGAGGGGGGAGGGTCCGGGGGGGTCAGGGTGTTTTCCAGGGGTGTTGTTAAGGGTATGGCTGTTATTTAGGGGGAGGAACGACTGAATTCAAACACCTCACAAAGCTTATTTTTAACTTGGACACCTGTTGAGAATTTGCAGTTATGAGGGGCTGTGAACTCTCATAAATGCTATCTGTTTCTTTTCAAAATGGGAATATATGTTTTGATTGTGCAGAGAATTAATTTTGCCGATACATCTCATGATTTTTCCATGAGGAAAAGGAGGAAAGTTGAGAACAATTTTCATGGCAATATATTCTCCGAAAAAAATAACATGACATACCAACACCTCTAACGCTCACGCTGCATCACATTTGTTTGACCTGAACAAAGACATAAGTGCCACATAACAAACTTCCTAATTTTAAAACAAGTTACATGCTGGAACTATTTGTTAATGAGCAGCAATTTATGGTGAATGCAACTTTTGGTCATTTTACAGGAACCATGTTGCCAAACATGGCAGCCTCACTGCCCTGACAAGGCTCCTGGAAGATGTGTTTTCATGGTAGTGAGGGAAGATGTCAAACAGTGCAACCAAACTGTTAAAAACACATTAATGAACGTGTTTTTAGCAGTTTGGTTTGAAATGTGTTACTTGTTGTTAATGATAAGGTGAGAACACGCAGCCCCAGACGCCGGCACAATAAACTGCGAACAAAAAGTGACTGGAAACATCACTCAAGTGAGCTAATGGCGTCTGCTTCAATCCAAATTTGACTGGAATAATAACAAGGACCAACTCTGTGTTGCTGGAAAGGGGGCACATTTTCCATAACAGGGGAAACTGGACATCATTGGAGGAGACAGGGCGGTGGATTCTGCTCAGT
Organism: Scophthalmus maximus; assembly: GCF_022379125.1. Lineage (NCBI taxonomy): Eukaryota > Metazoa > Chordata > Actinopteri > Pleuronectiformes > Scophthalmidae > Scophthalmus > Scophthalmus maximus. Next base: position 6,157,817 of record NC_061524.1, on the reverse strand, counting down.
GTTGGGTGAAAGTACCGCAGACTTCTCTCTCTCTCTTTCTAAGGCCACATCTGTACTTGTGTCCCATTAATAATGAGTATGTATACACACACTGAGCTAAACAAAGAGGCTGCCTGCATCGCCCCCGGGTCTGTCTGGAGATGAAGATGGAGAGAGACTCCCCCCACAAGGCGATCTATCACCAGCACCATCAACCTCATTACGTTCCATTTGTGAACAACGCATGTGAAGAAATACCACATCAAAATATGTCTCTTCTTCTGCCCTCTCAGCTCTAATCTGCATGTATGCGTTCGTGGTGTCTTCACATTGACAAGTCAGCCAGAATAAATGCAAGTTGACCTCACCTACTTCTACCAACGGGGGCCGTAGCCCTGAAAACACTCTGACCTCAGCTCCTCTCCTGGTAAGTGCATCGCACTGGTCCCAGTGAAGTGGGTTCAGGGTGGAGAGAGTGGCGGGGGCGGAGCCGGGCATGATAAAAGTTAGGTCAAAGCAAACGGAAGAAGGGAAAACAGGGACCCTGTGGGACTTCAATCACCGTGGAAGAGCTTGTTAGTGTAGCTGTGGAGGAGGTCAGCGAAAGGGCAGCACAGAGGGCGACTCTGGGAGCAGCGCGGGCCGGGGTGTCTCGGCCAGGCTGCACACATGATGTGAATAACACATGTGCAACCTGCTTGGTCATGGTAAAAAAAAAAAAAATTTTAAATCACAAAATGCCGAGGAACATTGTCGAATTGATCCTCGTAGATCAGTTGAAAATCCGAAGGAAAACATTAGGTTTTGGGTTGCAAGGTTGTAAAAAAGTGTACATAAGTTTACAACTTTAACTTTTAATCTCAATGGGATCGGAGCCGGTTAGCCAGTTGGTATTATTATCAGTGTTATTTTAAATTTGATTGAAAAAAATAACTGATTGTTATTTTTATTTACAAAAATCTGTCTAAAACATAATTATCATTAAGCTACATGAACAGCTCGTTGGTTTTTCAGTGTAAAACTAAAAGATTAATTAAGGTTATTTTAAGCGTTTGTTTAGGTTGGCGTCGGACATGACCAGCAGCTGGAGAGGCGCCAAAGAGGAAGAAGACATCTTTTGTTGCTTCATCTTCTCCCGGTAACTGACGTCCAGTGTGTCATTTACATGGTTAAAAAAAATTGAAATATGAGTGCTCACATTGTATTAAACAGCTGACACTGAGGGAACTCCACATTCAGACTGGCGAAGGACACTACGCTTGGGGCTGACGCTCACATAATCCTCCTTTCCGGCGCAGTGATTCATTAGCTCACACCGCTATACGTGAATAACCAGCTTACTTATGTTTCATGAACACATGATAACATGGTAGGTTTGTAATGATAAACACCCTGAAATCAAAAGTTATATCATAGATGTTGCGACACAGGCAGCTGTGGAAATCTTATCGCTGTGCTCTATTAATAAAGGGCCGAAGGCTTTAAGAGCGGCCGAGCCACAAAATACAGAAACATCGCTTTTGTTTGAGTTTCACAAATTTTCCAATGACGGAAGCCAGCGGGCGGCTGTTCTGCTTAGGAGATAATTAATAAATATTGTACCGTACAGACTACAGTCAGGACATGCAATGAGTGAAAGTGTATAACAGCTGCTCCTCAATACACAAAGACAAAGATGAGCAATAGCCTGGGTATGTTCTACATCCTATGGGTAAAACCCAGGATTTCCCATAACAGCGTCTCGTGTGCAGGTAAACCTACAAAACTGACAGATGATGTTGAAGGCATGACGCGGAACAGAAGTTCAATAAAATGTCATTTGACTGACTAAAGTGTTTTTGCAATGTGTAAAAATAGTAAAAAGGGGGGGGGGGGGGAAATGATGAGGGGCCGCCAGTGGACTTCTCGCCCAGGGCACCGAAAATGTCCTGAGACGGCCCTGTGGGATTGTCACTTGTGTGGAATGGGTGAAAACGGAAACTTGTGAGACAAACTGTTCCTCCTCTAGGAATCAACCCATAATGTAAGAAACAGTGAGGTGACTTGCTGCCGCTGGGATGTTGGAGATGCAGTGGCGCGCTCACCTCGTCCAGGATCTGGTCCAGCCGGCTCAGGAGAACGGGCTCCACCTGCTCCAGGGTCACCCTCCACGCGGAGAGCTGCGCGTCGCGCTGCTGTCGCTCCAGACTCACTACGCGGGACTGCAGCTCCGAGGCGCGCGCGACAACCAAGACGCAAACTCCGAGGCACAGGACGGACACGGCGACGCAAAGCGTTACGCCGGAGAAATCTCTCCAGCTTCTCCCCAGGGGCCGGTCGGAAGGTTTCTCCTGCTCGCCGCGGCGACTCCACTCCTCCTCGCGCACTCCCCCTGCGACTCCCCACTTGGGACCCTGATCCATTTTAGACATTTAAACTTCTGGGTTGGTTTTGTTTTTTTTTTATCCACGCGTAAACTCCAATATTCATCAGGTGACGCGCAGCCGGAGGGGACCTGCACCTTTTGGAGATTATAGGTCTTCTCTCTCCTCTCTCTCCTCTTCAAACTGTCCCCACACTACCTCGGTGCACTCGAGATGAGCAACTTATAATGAAGTTAAGACGCGAGACGTTGTGCAGAGTGTCATCGGTCGGTCGGTCGGTCGGTGGGTGATGTTCCTGTGGTCTTCCCGGGCACTGCGTCTTAGTCCTCTGCGTTCTGCTCCGTTTGTCCCATTCGCTGCTTCTTCCTCGGAGCGATCCCACTTTGTGCCGCAGGTCAGTCAAGTCGGTCAGTGCGCGTCTCTCTGAAACCCGAGCCAGCCTCTCTCTCTCTCTCTCTCTCTCTCTCTCTCTCTCCCTCCTCTGGATGCCGCGGGCCCTCCGCTCCCTCCTCTGCACGCTCCTCCTCTGAGAGGCTTTAGGTTAAATGCCGGGGCGGGGATTTGCGGCGGCGGTGGTGGTGGTGTCGCTGCCCCCCCTTTGATCCGCGCACTTGGGGTGGGGGGGGGGGGGGGGATATTTTTAGGATGCTCAAAGCCCGAGCAACAGCCTGCACCGCCGGCTCAGTTCGCAGGGTCCCAGTGGATCCAGTGAACCATGGGTGCGCTCCTGGGGCAGGGAGTGGGACACACAGGCCCCCAGTGCCCACTAGACTAGGTCAATCGTTGGTGCTGTTGCTTTTAACCCCTGCTCCAGTAAGGAACAGACATCTCAGGAACCTATGGATGAACCTGACCTGAGCAGTTATAGGAGCCACTGCACCACACTGTGTAGAAAGCAGTAAAAAGGGGCTTTGCACTAAAGTGCAGAGCTGTTTTTTGTCGTTGCCTGGCCTGCACTGTGCATTGAAATGGATGGGAAATGTCAGTAGCCTCCCTCAGGCTGCGTTTCCAGGCCTTTACTGCAGCTGCCGACTGTTGTTTGCTGGATTGTGGGTCTTTCTCTCTTCCTCAGTTTTGTCGACTTCAGTGAGTGAAACACTGATGTGGTGGGTTGAGGTCAGTTCACTGTCTTGGCCATTGAAGAATACGCCATTTCTTTGCCTTGAGAAGCTCTTGGCTCTTGGATAAACGTTTACCCATCGGTATCCATCCATACCGTGATGCACCGTCCTATCAATTTCGCAGCATTTGTAGTCATAACAATAAACGGCGTATAGGATTGATCAAACCTAGTGTGATTGCTTTAATAACAATCTTGTTTATAGGCTATAACTTGCAGCATGGTTTTACAAGAAATGAAACGACTGTACTGGCAACATCTTTAGTAAATTTTTCGTCATGCGGGCAAACTGGATTCCGTCCACCATTTAAGAAAATGCATCGCTGAGAATTAAGTTGGTGTTTTAAAAAAATCCTGTTCCATGTGCCTCTATAACTTGATTATGATATTATATTGATATGATTTTGCTGTACATTTAAAAGCTTGCTTATAGTGGGTCAGAGCGTGAATCTTGTTCTGGAAATACAGATCTTTGAACTCAGGGAAAGAAAGAAAAAAAAGAAAAGAAAAAGTTGTCTGAGGTGGGTCCAGCTGGTTCATCTCCACTGGCCCGGGCCTGATCATTAACAGTCACTTTCCAAGTCCATATTCCAATGTGTTTACTGGTTTTAAGTTTAATGGCCTGCTTAACTCGCCACGCTACACAAATACATATGATGTAACGCTGCCTCCACGCTGCCAACATAAACCTTTAATCGGCCTCTCCCATGCACGGGGAGGAGATGAAGATCTGCTGGGTTCGAGGGTGACACCGGTTCAGGGGAATTGAGTCACCTCACATGCATCTGGTTGAACACAAGTCGGACACCAGAGACGTTTAAAAAAATGTTTGTCTGTGCCCGCTGGAAAGGCAGCATGTTCACTACCCAAACTCTAGAAGAAGATAATATGACTTTGTTGTATTGACAGCATGCACCACTGGCCCCAATTGTAACGAAATAATTCATAATATTACATTAAGTGACCAGTGTGTTGGACTCAGTGTGGCATCTAGCAGTGGTAGTTGCATATGCCAACCAAGTGAATATCCCACCCACCTGTGAGGTTTAATGAAGCAGGACCCAAATGCAGGTGCAGGAAACAAAAGGTGTGTTTAAAACAAATAGGCAAACGGAAAGCAACTTACAGACAACGGGGAGAATAACGAAAATCAAAATCAAAAAATCCACAGGGGCAGAGCACGAAGTCGAACAGAACAGACGATCTGACGAAGACGAAAGGAATCACAGAGACTATATACACGAGGTAGGCGGGGCTAATTGACCACAGGTGAAACTCATTAGGAACAGGTGCAGACAACCAGGGAGAAAGTAAAGTGACGGGAGAACAGGAAGTGAATGTCAAAATAAAACAGGAAAGATTAATTTCAAGATTCAATGAACACAATTGGGATAACAAAAGTAACTTACTAACTACGGCAGGGACACACTAGGAAGGCAAAAAGAAAAAAAAAATATCTTATGCTAAATAGAAGATTTCCTTATTTTGGATGTGTCCGTTGGTGTGGTAGAATTTACAGCTACTTGATTGTTTGAGCATGTGTCCATGGTCTGTGCCGCCCTCGTGCGCGTAACAGCTTGATGCTTGTCCACCGACCACTAAAAAGCACAATTTGAATTTACGGCCTCGCTGTTTTTATGTGGTGGCTTCTCATGACACCATGTTGATTGATCCCTAAAACCGAGGAATGCATTAACCTCAGCGAATCCACAGCCGACTGCTCCACTGCAGCTTTGGTCATACAGTGGAGTACCTGGGGTGAACGGCCTGACGAATCAAGAAGGTCGACCTCGAGCAAGGGGCTCGTCTAATTTTATTTATTAAAAAAATAAGCATGGGTGGTTTTCTTAATGGTCTCAGGCCACCACAGAAGGTTCTTTAAATGCTAATAAAGATTTCCCTATATTGTGGGCTTTGCACTGTAATTGCGTAATTGCAGTCAGGCCTCAGAGATGTCCCCTCGACTGTCAGCCACATCTTAGGACTCCCTGCGCCTCCAGAGGTTGATGACGACGGCTGGATGGGCCGAAATCACTGCGTAATGACTGCATGTGCTGCGAGTCCTTGTAATTACGACGTGGCTTGGTGTGGCCAGCTGGCTTTGTGATTCTCCGAGCTGAAAAACAGACTTTGAAAATGATCCTCGAAATGAAAGGTACATTTATTGCAATCACGGGATTCTTTCAAATTAAAAGTGACTCATGATGTTGTTATAACAGCTGTGATAGAGATCGGAGTTGTGAAGTGACAGGGATGAGTTAACCACCACCTTGCATGCGGTTGCAGTTGGATGCTTCGGTCTCACTGACCCGTTTGATCTGCACTGACCTGTCCACTGTAGCTTCACCGGTCTCTGAAATAAATATTAGTCACAGCACTGAAAAGACACATCTTTATCTTTGTCCCAAATATAGGCCGTATATAAAAATGGACGAAGTCACCGGGTCCGAAAAGTGACGCCAATGCACAAAAGCCTGAAACCTGTATTCTCTGAAATGACCGGCAGAGGGCAACTCCACAAACCTCACACGATTTATAACGCCAGTAAACACTTTCCTGACGAGTACATGGTCTAAATCTCTAGTTCCATGTCAATAAATCATGATTTTCATTTTTGTAAATTATGGTGAGTAAAACAGGTAATAAAACGGATACAGGGCTTTGATACCGTATGACTGACAGCTAGTGACAGCTTAAAAAAACAATCAAGATTGCGCTTGAAAATAAAATGCTGAACTCAAGGCTTCAAAACGGCAGTTCACAAACCAAAGGGTGATGTCACGGTGGGTTGCCACTTCGTCCCAAACTGGCCTTTGCAGCTGTATTGTTAGTTTGTGTAAATTCAGTCTCTCTCTCTATCGACCTTCTGACCATTTTCAGACTGTGACCGAAACTTGCTGTTGTTTATTTTCCCATGTCTTTTGGTTGATTATGTGGAGAGGTCTGTTGAATCTTCTTCAGAGAAAGTAATAAACAAACTGGACCTCTCTCTCACACACTCACACACACACACACACACACACACACACACACACACACACACACACACACACACACACACACACACACACACACACACACACACACACACACACACACACACACACACACACACACACACACACACACACACACACACACACACACACACACACACACACACACACACACATTCGACCCGTCTGTCATAGTCACACTAATAATGCATTTTGGTCTTTGCAAACAGAAATGACTTATGTGTTTACATGCATATAGAAGAAAGAGCCGATCAAAAGAGGTCACAGGAGGATGAGCATGTGGAGACACATTCTGATACAAGGTGTGAACTGACATACCTTAGAGCTGTCAACTTGTGATTAGATCACACAAGACACATGTAAATGCCCCGACATGAACAGGGACTTTTGTTACATCTATACCCTGACTTTATGTGTTGCGGTCGGGGTTAAGGTTAAGTGTGTCTCTGTGTATATTTTCTCGAGACAGGTTTAGTCTGTTTGCAATTATCCGCTCTAACTACGGGAGACAGAGAGAGAGAAGGTTGACGGAGGGACAATAAGTCTTCATCCCCTCTGCCCCACCCCCTGATTGATCATCCTCCTCTGAGGCAGAGTGTTTTAAGGTCAAGGACATTTAGCTGCTCCTCAATGAGCCGTTCGTAGGCGGTAACACACGGGAGTACAGTGCCACTGAACGGCACACGGAGCACTTTAATTCAACCTGAAGGACGTTCTGACAATTGTATCTTCCTACTGTATTTTTTAAAAAGCAGCACTTTCAGACCAATGACAGTTTTCAGACATGAACACCAGAAAATGTCCAGAAAATCGGGTCTGGAAGGCAGGAAAAGTTCCGTAAATTGTCCAAAGCAACATCTGCAGAAATTTGTTTTCTCACATGCAGTTAACTGCAGAGTGGCATTTAGCAGTGACCAGATGTTTGCAGCAACAAAAGTGAATGACGTTGGTGAAGATGTGGGTTGTGGGGCCACTCCAAGAACAGGAACAAGACGTAGGAAGCATAACTAAATTAACAAAGGGGCGGGCTGCTGTGAGTGCAGCGGCATGCAGCCACCGTACTCACCAGTACTGCAGCAGCAGCAGCTACCAGCAATGACAGCGCCAGCAACCAGAAGCAGCAGAATTTACCACAAGCAGCAGAAGCAGTTATCAGTAGCAACAGTAGCCACAGCAACATAAGCACAAACAGCAGTAGCAGTTGTAATGGTTACCAACAGCAGTAGCAGTAGTTATCATCAGTAGCCATTGGCAGCAGCGGTGAGAATGACCAAAAAAAGGGACATTTCCGTTTGAAGGTAATGATCAGTCTAGGACCGTTTGCTTTTTCCATCCATCCATCCTTTAGCTATACCGCTTATCCTTTGAGAGTCACAGGGGGGCTACATCCAATCCAAGATGACTTTGGGAAGAGGTGGAATACACCCTGGACAGTTCAATCAAATCAAATCAAAAAAGCATTCACACTCGCACGTTTGGACAGGCCGACTGGTAGGGATTGACTATTTGAAAAGTTAGAAGTCTTAGATCTAGACTTCTAAACTCACTATGCGCTCTTTATAATATTGTCATTTTCTGATATTGTTTTTCTAGGTGGATCGGTGATGCTGTTTTACTGCAGCAAACCCCACAATTACTGCAATCAGTCTTGATCTTGTGTGACCAGGGGGAAATGTCCCAAGGTCAAGTGGATGATCGCAGCCCTGGAGGCAAAACCCACACCATGATCTATGTCCATTAGATCTCTATGGAGAATGAGGGGGAAACTAACACATCATTTGTCTTTGATTCGACCACCATGAAAACTGCACAACAAATCATTGGACACTTTGATTTGGGGTCTAAAGGTTTCCCCTCTCTAATTTGACTAATAAATAGGGTTCAAAGTAGGTAAATCACACTTGGTTGGATTATGTAGAATTTTGTAGACGTATTATCCTTTACAAATAACAAAAATGGCATCCAATATAATTCTAAATGTTGCAGATTTGATAAGATTAATTTCTAATCTGTGTTAAACCAGCTTCTTCAGGAGGCCACATTGTTTGCCTTTAATCAGCTTCAGTGAAAACACTTCAGATCAATGGTTGAAAGACTCAGAACACACAGCACCATCCAGAAAACTTGAGGTGGTTTTAAATCTTTTTCTGTGTTGCTTTTAAATATCAAAACTACATTTTCTCTCCTTCTGTCCTGTCATTATACCGTAGAGCAGTCCAGAATACAGTCCAGGTTCCTCTCTGAGGGCTTGTTTTCCAGAGTTGGGGTTTTAGAGAACATCACTATACTTGCTCTAATCTGGCTTTTTTCCCCGCTCCCTCCTTCCTCTCTACAACTGCTGGATGGATTGAATATGGCATCTATGGCAGACTGGTTTTATGATTTTATCATACTTTTTATTATGCTCCACCACCATGAGATTCATATTTTTGGTTCAGAGAGAAATGTCTCCAAAACTATTCCACGGCTTGTTACAAAGCTGGTATTTCTGGCCTGGAAAACTATCCATTGCTGCATGTCATTTAAAAACTCAGAGTAATTGCTACTCAGAAAACCCGGGTTTGAAGATAATTTATCAGACAGGAACATAAATGTTTTTCTAAAATATTTTCATTCCATTAGTTCTAATTTTAAAACCTAATGCAGAACCTTCCAACAATATGGCCACAAATAATATCAGAAGAAAAATCCCAGAACAAAGCCTTTAAAAAAGCCCAAACAGGCATGGACGGAATACCAGCTGACTTCTATCAGACTTTTACCACTACATTAAGCTTCCTATGTTTGCATGTAAGAATGGAAAACTATGAGGAAGTCAACAAAAAGGACTGATTTCCCAAATTCCAAACAATATACAGCCTTCTCGAGCAGAACCGGCTGTCGGGAAGTCGAAGTGTTCCAGATTTAACTCTTTAACAATGAATCTAGAACAGGTTAAAATGTTTGAATAAACTTCCCTGCATGACCTGATTGTTGGGTCACTGGAGGTCAGTCGCCAAATTGCTGCTTGGAGCCGTAACTCCTTGTTTATTGCTTTTTCTCAGCCTCCTTCTCCAAAGTTGAAAAGAGCAGACACCCTTAACCTTCACTAACCACACAAAGTGAGGCTGATCCACGTTACATACTAAGCCTAAGTAGTTTGAGTCCTCATCCCAGGCCTCCGGTGGTTTGTGTGGTTGTCTTATTCTTCTATAATTAGTCGCTCGTTCCACCCTGCACATTATTTTCTTTTCACGTATTAAAGTATTGCTGACATCCTTGTTAGATAAATTACAGGTTGTCATATACAGTTCTGGTCTGTTCTGGTCAGCTGGACAGTTTCAGTTCCAGCTGCGCACCTGCCAGACCATGGGCAGCATTCAAACACACAAACACAAACTGTGCTCAGGAAGACTGTAACCAGAAAACTGTACAGACAGTATGGATTTTCACAGTATTTCATCTAATTTCTTTGCTTTTCTGTCTTTCCTTTGTAAATATTACAACCATTACACAGTATTGGAATTTGTTTGTGGAAGTGGATGGTCTTTGATAATTGAACAAAAGTCTCTGTGGGGAAGGTTATTTGAACAAAAGGTGGCACACGTAAATAAAAGGGACTAAAGAGACCAATGCCAGCTGATGTCTAGAGATCTGCAAAATCCATTTTTTCCATTTTCCTCTTCTAAAATATTGGCACATGGCATTTATGGATCACGATAACATTCTGATTTTGGCAAATGAACAATGGTAAAGGGATGGTTGAGGCTGAACGGGACAGGAAAGTCTGATATGGACATGCTACACATCCCTCCACAACCTCACATCCTTTCCACGACATCACATGGAAGCACTGGCTGGAAATAGTGAGGTGCACAATCATCCAGTATGGACTAAAGATACCGAATTTTTACATATGATCACGATGATTTTAAATGGCATGTATCACTCCAAATAAATGTGACATTTTAAGTTTCTAACCTCTATTTCACTCTGAAGAAAACAAAACATATAGTATCACTTACTGTGGGCGACTATCATAAGCTCTTAAAAGATAAGATGAAGTAGACAATCTTTAAGTCCAAATGAAATCACATTAAGTCAACCTTTTTTGAAAGAAAAAAACGACATGTTTTAACAACTTATAAATGTACCTGCAGATGTCACTAACACCCGTTTTATTGCTAGCTTGTAAGCTACTAGACATGTACCAGTGGCATGGACCAAGAAAACAGTCTAGTAGCTTAAAAGCTAGCAACAAAACGGGTGTTAGTGACATCTGCAGGTACATTCAGAAGTTGTTAAATGTGCTGCTGCTCCCAGAGTAATTGTTTAGTGTGCAAACTGATGTTAGTGGTGCACTTTTGCCTCCTGAATACCTTTTGCTGGCTATTTCAGCGAACTGTGTTATTCTGGGTTCTGCTGTTTGCCATTACATGCTAATAAACGGTCTGTATCACAGCAGACAAACTCCATAAACTTGGCTTACTCTTTTAAGGGATGACTCAACAAACATGTGGCCTTCTCATGCACGGAAAAATAAACCATCTTATAAGCACATTAGATGCCGTTTCGTCGTACCAGATCCACTGTGAGGCCTATTAAGTTTCTAATGTGTAAGGGAAGACATGTTAGAGAGCAGCTAGCCTGCGGTTGTACTGTAGAAAGTGGTGGATGTTTAAAAAAGGCACATATGGAGCAAAGATCGCTTCTAATGAAGAAAGAAAAACAAGCTATGGCAGGCAGAGGGAGAAGCACACGGACGCTGGCTGATCGCTGGGGCTTTGTTTGTGGAGACAAGCTGACACTGGAGTGCCCGGTGTGTCATCCATTTGCTGCCAAAGTGTGTCATTGAATTACACAGCTTATTTGCCTAGTTGCATTTGATTTAGTGCTGATTTCCTCCGTATAATTTTGCCAGAGTTTTTCCGGTCCATAGCTTTTTGTGTGGCCTGATGGATTTCCATCCATCACTGGTCAATATCACGGCTATTTGCCACTATTAAAATTCCACTTTGCGAAGCACTGGATTTCTGCCGACACGAGTCCCATGATGATTTATGGAGCTCCGCTCTGTCCGGAGACGGTCTCTCAGTCAACTGCACTTTCAGATTTACCGGAATTTATACAACTCACTCTCTGTCCAGCCCAGTGTGCATAGGAATCACTTCCATACAGACTAATTCAACACCTCTTAATTTGCATCTAATGCCAAGCTTCTGTGCTCATGCAGCAAGGTAAGAGTGTAGACTTTCGGGTAGTGGACTGATGTGTAGTCCGTCCAACTTTCACATACAAGACTAGACTACCATCCCGTCAAATTCCGTTTACATTTGTACCTTCTTATTAACCCTAACAGGCGTCTTTCCAAACCTCGTCTAACCTCACCATGAGTGCTTTTGCTGCCTCAAAAACTTTTGTTACTCTGTAAAACTACAACTTACACATAGTTTTTGTAGAGATTAAATGTCTATAGATGTCTCTATGATAAGCTTACGTAACAGGTATGCAAGAGTCGTTTTTAATCTTCTTTAAAAAAAAGATTTAGTGAATTCCCCAAAATCTTTCCCTGACCTTAACCATTCTTCTCCAGAGTTGTTTTTTGAAGGAGTATTTATCTACTGTCATTTATTTGACCTGTGTCGATAACTGCCTTCATGATTTAAGGCACCTGTGGTAAACCGAGCTTTAATTCAGCCGAGCTAGTTTAGATTTATGGAACAAAGCAGCGACGAGAACGAAATGAAAATAACCCCCCCTACCTATCATACATCATTACCATCATTAATGAGAAGTTTCTGCAGATGACATTTCTGGACTCCCTGCAAAGCGGGCATTGGTTTTCCAAATAATCCACAGCTGCACGGTTTAATTAGGCTAACCACAACGGTGAGTGAGCTCATTGGACGGAGGTTTATTTCGGGAGACCTGATGAAAAGTGCAGCCTCAGCACCAGGTCCTGCTCACTGGACTTTACAACCACTTTTGTTTGGTCGTGCCCGCTGGCTGCAGAGAACGTGCCCTGACCATAGTCAATGGACTGATTTAGAAGCTGTGGTTTGGCCCGCCATGAACCCGAGCCTGAACCAGCACAGTTCAGATGGTCCAGAGCCAATCACTTGACCATGGTCATAATGTCAAGTCGAGAAACAGACTGAGGTCGACTCTATGGGACTGTTTGTTTAGCCAAGTATTCCTGGGACACCCTAGTTTATTTTTTTATCCAAAGAAGTCTGGGCCCAAGGTTTTGCATGTCAGTTTTTATTTCAAAATATAAAAACATTTGGTTTAAAAAGGAGCAAAACTTTAAGATCCCCCTGAAATCACAAAAGTTTTCACTTTTAAAGTCACAGTGGGCATTGGGTTGATTTTTCAAAGTACCTTTTGGACACATGGAGACAAAATGTGAAGAAATGTGTCTGAATGTACTTTACAAGCTAAGAATCGTTGTCAGCATTGGTTAGTAAAAATAAAGAGCAGAGCACGGACTAATATGGACATCTACAAAAGCTGCACTAATCATCAAGAAAAATACTTCCTCTGTTGCATGAAAAAAATGATGTGATATACAACACCACAATTAAACAAAAGCCAGTCATCACACACACACACACACACACACACACACACACACACACACACACACACACACACACACACACACACACACACACACACACACACACACACACACACACACACACACACACACACACACACACACACACACACACACACACACACACACACACACACACGAAATATAACTTATTCACCAAGGATGTTAAATATGTCAGTTTCATAAATGAAAACACAGGTGTGTTAATGCCTTCCGACTGCCACTTATGACCTTTCACCTTGTAAGATAACTTACAGTGTTAAGGTGTACAATATTGTTGAGAGGAGAAACAAACTTTTCTCTGGCAACAGCTTTCAATAGAATTTTGTGAATCGCTCAAGGTTTATGGTGCAATTTTCTGCTCAAGAGCAGAAGTAAGTCTGTCCGTCCTCTTGAAGTGTCCACTGCACCATGTCACAAATGTGGAACAAGAGCCCGTCGAGTTGTTCCGGGAATGTGAAAGCAGCAGAACGCTTGAGGAGAAGCCAGAAAAGTGTTAAAGCAGTGGAGTGGCCGCACCCTGCACCACTGTCCGCCGTACCAGCTGCCTGCGGACTGTGCCAGGGGAGCTGGGAGAGAAAATCCCTGACTGTGGGAGATAAATGAAACCAGGCAAAACCTCTCATCTCCTCTGACTTGCTAATTATGCTGCTCAGTATTTTCGGGTAGAGATGGCACATCTTAACAAACTTATTTTCAAAAATAAAAATATAGAAATGCATTCTAAGCATTTTTGCATTCAAAACTACAAATAGGAAAAGCAAAACTTCACCTGTAATGATGAGCTATTTTGTGTTATCATGTCAATCACATTATGTCACCTAATGTAAGGTCTATATTCTGTTGTCAGTTATGTCTCATCTCTCTAAATAAAACAAAAGGGGGGTGTTGGTCTGGGAACAGACCAGTTGGTCTATAAAGTCAGTGCCAGCAGACCAGTTGAAGGCTGTGCTGTTTTTTTTCTGGCATAAATCTCAAGTTTAACCCCAGGAAGCATCAGGTCCTGCCCTTCTCAGCTGTCTCTGTTTATATTTAGTGCCGCAGGCAGAAAGATGGAGCTATGGTGTAGGTTTACAGTGAAACTCAACCTGCTGGGGCTATTTTATGGTTGGCCTATATCTTTTTTTTTCTCTCAATGGTTTGTGTATATACTGTACTAGACGGTGTTCATTTTGTCGGCTATTTTTAGATTTAGTCTTAGTCATGAGATTAAAAGTCCCTGATAGATTTGGCTAAATTTTTTTTTACAACTTTTTGGTAATATGTTGTTGATCCTGGACACGTTGAAATTTTAGTCAATGGCAAGTTGGATGGTATTTTTTTCATTACAGGCCACAAAGAAAAAAAGGTTAATTTCTTCTGGTGTCCTTCTGTGTTTTCCAGCAGTAATGATGCTTGAAATTGCTTCTTCTCATCACTTTGCATGCATCTATGCAAACTGGACAAAAATAGTTGTTTGTCCATTTTGCTGGGAAAGTGCAACTTCCGGTGTCTACCTTTCTATTCTTGAGAGTCGCCGTGATGCCTGTCAGTGATGACATGCAACAGCTACGTGAGTGTTGTGTTCCCCCTGACCATGACCTGACAGGAATACAGCCAGAAGGGACCACCCTGAAGGAGATGCTTGTCAAATATGTCATGTTGTTTTCTTTTATCGCAAAATTAAAAATGCTTGTCGTTGTCTTTTTGTTTTGTTTTTTAGTATTCATGAATTGTCTAGTGGCCCGGAGGTTCCCCGAGATAACCTTGTTGTTTCCATGAACTTTATTATTTGACTTATCTGGACATCTTCTGCTTTCCGTCCAATGACTTGTTTTTAATGCTCATGTAGTAGGATGGGAATCACTGTACGCAATTTATCAACAACAGGCCGTTAGCTACCACAAAAGTAAATGCTGAATATTACCAAATGGTACTAAAGACAAACTTTCATAAACATCCACAGTAGTTGGTTAATCCAAAGTGATCCTCTCAGTGAGGGAAATCCAGACTGTTAAATGAGTGAAGTGTGAAAAACTGACCTCAGCCTGACCTGGAGGTGATCCAGAACCTCCAAAGGCCAGTCAAGCTCAGTGAACCACAGCCAGAAACCACCTCTAGGTACACAGGTTGCATCCTCTTGGGTTAATGGGGCTGGTTAAGGGGTTTCAAAGGAATAATGGGTGAACTCAAGAGCTTCAGGTAGCTGCAGATTAGACCTGACTTAAAACAACCATGGCCATAGGCCCTGCTACAGTTGGTGTCTCCAGGGCCACATGTTAACTATGACACACATAGACAAGGTGAAAATAAGTCCAGCTCTGCTGCCATGGCTGGTAGCAATGATTTGCATGTTAATGGTTAAAACAGATTGTGTTTGGGTTTTACTATTGCAAGTTAGATGAAGATCTGACTTGTTTGTACATAAATGCAAATGTTTCCCAAGGGTTCACTGTACATGAACAGAAACAATGTGGGTACTTCCGTACACATTTGGGAGTTAATAAGAGATTTGTTTGTAGCCTACTCTCACGTCCACTTTGGTAAACTTTGCTTGGAAATAGCTATACAACCAGCTTTCTCTCACTGTGTCGTTTGTTTGGAAAAAATGAGGGCCACTAACACATGGTCTATATTCACTAATTATAATTGTCCACTCCTTCACAGAGCAGCTTGAATTCCCCCTTTAAGCCTTTTGCTCAAGCTTTTCTTTGGTTAATTTCCAACACTAGTAACTCTGTTGTATGCACGTTCAAAACGTGCACGTCGGTGCTCAGCATTGTAACAAAAAAATAGCCTGATGGGAATAAGTGATTGTATTTACAAACTCACAAAGCAACATTTGTTGACGTCACCCCATCATCAGTGATTAGGTGAGAGCAGTTTAGTCAAGACAGGGGGTCTTGGCGGTAGATTTTAGGTCTCAACAACCCTTCATCCAAAAAAACTAAACAGACAGACAGATTTCTGCATTTACCAGTAGGATTCAAAGACATGGAAATGATTAATTCCCCATTAATCATTCCCCAATGATTCCCCAATTTTCCAGACCTGTATGTTACCCTTGTATAAACATATAAACTTTATGTGGAATGGCCACTGAATGGGTTTGTACAGGGTTGTGTTGAATGAATGTCTTCGTTGGGTAATTGCATCCGTACCGGGGAGTAGTGGGTGCTCTCAAAGCCTCTCATTACAGCTGAGCACTTGCTCTGTTGACTCAGGTGCAGTTCACTCTATTAATGACCATTGCAGGAGTGGGTGGGTGGCAATCGTTGGACAAGGTGGGTCGATTAATTTGTCAACATGAATGATAGCTTAAGTGCATCTCTTGACAAATGTGGCACTTATATAGGTAAGGCTATGAGGCAAACAGAATCCAAATCAAGTGATGAATACTGTACAGTGCAAAGGGCTTGTAGCTGTTTTGAATAATAAAGCCCTTTGATTGGTGTGAATGGGTTGTTTTAGTGAGAACATTTTTCTCCCGTCCTCTTCCCTTCAGCACTTAAGTCCTGGGAAACGGGCCGTGTCCTCCAGTGGGACAAGTATAAAGAATGCCTCTCATGCCTCGTGACAGGTCACATACTGTTTATTCATTTCGCTGTGCGTCAAGCTTGATAAGTTGCCACTGTGCTGTTTCAAATGGCAGCCACTCTGCAGAGGGAGGACATTCGATTGCCAAAGCCTGATGAGCCAGTAAATGATGTTGCCACCAACAATCAGTCTGTGGATCTCCAGAGAATAGACAGTGGGGCACTGGTGGACCGAGCCAACCAAACTATGTTTAAGTAACATTTTGCAGAATTGAATACAGTGCAGTAGCATTAAGCAGCTAACTGTGACAATTAGAAATGATGCTATTTAGATTCAAACACATCGTCATCCAAAAGTCTACAACCACTTTCCACGCTCAAATATCGATAAAATGCATAACTACACTTTCTATGTCTGTGTGTGTGTGTACTGTTGTACCTGCTTCTGTATATGATCCCTTCTTTATGTTGTATGTATAATATTCTGTTTGAATTTTATAGTGCTTCCTAACACCTGCCCAGATTGCAGACAGATCACTACAGTCTCTGACTCATTTGTTTTCTATTGGTTTTATTGATTAGCTGGCATTGTCCCTGACCTGTGCACAAAAAAATTAAATGATATAAAAATAAAGCCAAAATCAACTACTTAAAATAACCAGTTAAAAAAGCATTTCACTGGCGGTTCAGACACTCTGATCCCGCTCAGTGTGCGGATGACAAGCAGCAGCACTGGCCGAGAAGGATGCAGCCCGTGAGGAAACCAACGCCTACTGTGTTGTCCTTGAACTGACCGCGCAAAATAATCATCGTATTGTGCTCAAACAGACGAGCAGTTGCCACCTTTTGTGTTCACAAAAAAAGCCTCAGTCTCAAAATTGTCACAATATCAGAAGTGGACCAAGACTGATAACTTGGAGCCAGAAAAGAACCCAAGAAAGACTGTGTGTGACGCACTGAAAGACAATAAAAACCCTGGTATCACAAAAGCAGTGTGCAAACACTGGATTTCCTGAGTGCTTATGTCGATAATGGGGATATCCTGTTGATATAGATACCATAAACATCTCCTTCACTTGAGGTCAGATCACCTTCTATTTAAGTTCACAACCAACCATCCATAGGTGGAGCCGGTAGCTCTGTAAGCTATATCATTTCCTTCAAACTAAAAATACTCATTTATACCAAGCCATTTTTAATAAATGTTGCTCCCTTATGTTCTCTGCCAATAATCCATCATCCTGACACATCCTGAAACCCTGAGATACCCTTAAATCCATACGGGTTGTCTGGATTCACTGTCTACATCCTGACAAGAATGTGGATTATTTTCAGTTCACATATTAGCCATTTCCTTATTAATAGTTTAGAACAATTTTACTACAATTTTGCAAAATATTTGACTCTACTTTATGTGAATACATTTTGTTTCTTGTTTGTGATTCATGTTTAACATTAAGATTTTGTTGCAAGGGCAACATTCAAATTCTACCTACACTTTTACGCAACACTTATCCCTTTTTTTTAAATAAATTTGGTATTAGTGCTTTTGGACTATTATTTTAAGTTCATTTTGTGTTGCTAATATTTTTGCGCTTTTACTGCTGTAAATTTTTTAAGTAGAAAATTTGCTGAAAAGTGCTGCAACAATAACTCGACCTTCACACCTGTACACACAGCACTGCTGTCGTCCAGGCCTTTAGCTAAGAACATGAAAACCTATTTCTGCAGATTTGTTAATGGGTGGAACTGGCAGCAGATAAGAGAGACAAATAAATCTGTTCATGGGGGGAAGTTTTGTGGTGATGATGGTTAACTGCATTATTTTCAAGGTAAACTCATGATTGTTTTCCTTGTATCTCAAAGTTACAAGCACATGGGGAAAGCATTAGCTCTTAATGCACTCTCTAATGACTGTATAGGCCTGTGTTCCTACTTTGGTAATTCTCTTGTGTACAAGTTCATGTCTTCTCTGCTTCCTGAGTAATCATCAGTGGATTTGCTTTTGTAGAAGTGCGACATCAAAGTAGCCATGGCCATGTCCCACAAAATACCTGTACAATTTGGAACACAACGATCTTTGACCTCAACAGTAGTTGGCATGAGAACAAAAGGCTATTACAAATCTTCTGCACACAATCACGGTTAAGAGATTGAATCAGGAACAATACTAAAAGCAGAATGAAACTGAATTTTTCAGTGTTCTTACAAATATATGAAGCTAAAAAAAGATGATAGACGTGGGGTTTCCTACTTGGGGGGTCCTCAACCTGACACGGTTCTTAAATTATGGCAATGAGGAGTGAGCTTGTAGCAGAAGAGTGGACTGAGTGAAATACAAGTCTGCAGGTTCAAGAGGTCTTTTAGGTTGCTCTAGGAGTTGTTAAGAAGATTTTGAGTGGTCATAGATGGTGGTTTTAGATGTAACGAAGGCTCTACTGGTAATTTAGCAGGGCATGGAGGTCCCTTAAGAGATTGTCAGGGTCAGTAAGTGATCATCTAGGATTGTATAGGTGTCTTCTGTTCATTGAGAAGGTTCTATATATAGTTCTGGAGAGTTTAGTGGTCATTGACAACGGTCTAGAGGCCTTTTAAAATGTTAAGGAGTCTTAGAGGTTGTAGTGGTCTTTAGGAAATGCTAGTGGTCATTAAGGAGGTTGGAGGTGGTTATGGAGGATGTTGTGATCCCTTACTAGGTCCTAGTAGTCCTTCAGGAGGTTTCTAATGGGCCTTTAGAGGGTTTTATAGGTACTCTGGGTCTTTAAACGCCTACGGGGGATTTACCTGACGTACAGTATTAGACAGCTTTCTTCACTGGCATCAACAAAACACTAAAGGAAGGAATATTCTTCTATAGATAGGTTTGTATTTTCTACTGGAAATTCCAAGGCTAAAAAAATATTGTTGCGATCGGTGGAGAGGCTCAAACCTCAGATGTGTCCCATGAGTGCCCGTCGTTTGGTTTGTCTTTTTGAGGTTGAGAAGTTTCCAAGAGGAAATTTAAAATTCTGAGACCGCTGTGTTTCCTCTGAGAGTAGGTTGGCCAACACTTTGGATGTTCAATGGTGCATTGGAATGAGTCGTTAAAGCACTGTAGAAATCTAAACAGTACATGGCCCTGTGAAGAGTTGTAATTCACATTATGCCTCTTTGTCCATCAAACGGGAAATTATTTTTTTTACGGTGCCCAGAGGATGATTCTCACTGACTCAAAGAAATGACTGAATTTGGAAAAGGCTACATTTCAATGAAATCCGCTGTGAATATTCATGATACCAAGAGGATTAATCTTGCTTTTGCCCTGCCCTGACCTTTGCTCTAGTGCCACATTTACCAGCATCCCCAACATGGACAATGTCTTTTTATAGATACAAATCTTTTCTACACTTGAAATAACTTGAATTTCTCAGATTCATTTACCAGATTTACAAACGTTGATTTACAACCGCAATAGGATTTTTTTGTGAACATCTCGACAAGCTCAAACTCTTGTTGATAATAACTTTAGTCCAGACAAGATGAACTGAACAAACTAACTTTAGAAATAACTAATAAGTGTACATTATGTTAAGTTGTATATTTAGACATTTTTGGAGTATTAATTAATTGAGGCTAATAAACTAAATCTTTAAATGGGAGGAGTGTATTCCCATAAGCTAACAAAATGGTGCTTGTTTCACAATAAATAAAAAAGTCTTTATTGTAATATCTATAGTCTGTCGAGGGAAAGTGTAACTCAATTGCTATTGTTGACCATCAAGGGTGTTGTAAAACAGCTTGTGGATGTCCAAAAAACCCAAGGTAAACAATGTGGAGCTGACTCTTTAATATTATTCATAACCTCTGCTATACACTTTGTAATCGTACTGTACAAACCTGTCATGATCATTGCATCAATAATGAGGAAAACAGGAGCTTGTAGTTCAATGGTGCAGTTATTGACAGTGTCTGGCCTGTAGAAGTGGGACAGAGGGAAGCCTCACTTTTCATATTGAACTAAGTGGAAATATGTGTGCTGTTGACCCGAGGGCCTCCCATTCTCTTCAGGGCTTTTTAAGCCTGCCAAATTGCTTCCTGGTCATGGTCACAGTTCATACGATCAGCGGTGACACGGGAGGGGCCGCAGTTCGACCATCAGTCATGGGGAAAATCAGGTATGCAGCATTTCATGCTTTTTATAACTGAGACCTCAGGAGAGTGCAGCGTGTGCAAGACAGACCACTGACCGCTACAGGACTGAAGAGCTTGTGTTCAGGAAAATTTCACTCATCTCAGCACGAAAAAACGTGCGCCAGAGAATTAAGTGTAAATTCCATTGCAGCATGTCAATGAAGTGCAGTGGCGTGCAGCGACTTTTACAGACTTCTGAGTAGAGCCAAACAAACCAGAGCTTTTCGTGACAGTGGTAATAGCAAATCTCTCTTGAATTCAGGGCCTGTCGTGTCTCATAGTTTTGTGCTGCCTATCTTTCCGGTGCT
The DNA here is from genome assembly GCF_022379125.1 of Scophthalmus maximus. NCBI lineage: Eukaryota > Metazoa > Chordata > Actinopteri > Pleuronectiformes > Scophthalmidae > Scophthalmus > Scophthalmus maximus. Next base: position 6,136,747 of record NC_061524.1, on the reverse strand, counting down.
GAACATCTCCCTCCCGCATCTTGCTACACTCTGCCTGGATATCTCCACCTGTCTGCACTCCTTCCTTGCTGAAGACATATGAGGGATCATTCCTTTGAACTGACTCCAGTGACAATGCAGAATCCTGTATTATTCCAGCCTTGATATGCCGTCTCAAACTCCATCAGACTTGCTGCAGAACCCTACACCTTGAATGACACAAAGGAAAAGATGTCACACATGCTGACCAAAGTGATCCGTAAGACCGGTTCTGGTCCTGATCTCCCTGGAGGCCTGAGCAAAATTCGACTGTGGGGCCCTCCTGCCTGACGTGTGAGCCAGGGCTCCCACTACAATCCTCCCTCCTTTAAAACAGCTTGGTCTGAGAAGACGGAATGAGGTATTTAAAAACGTTCAATAGAATGTTAAGATAAGTGAAAATTAACATTAGCTAAGAATTTTTTCTTGAGGTTGAGGTTATAACTTGCAAAGAAATACAATTAGCAGTTTCGTTTTGAAAAGTTGAACCATACTCTACAGATTGCTTGGCCATTCCTCAACATTTCCATCGCACCACCTGACCTTCAACTCACCCTCAGCTTCTGCCTTTCCTCTGACTTTTAACAACACTTCTGAGCACCGTCAGACACAGAGCTGACGGGGGAGGCCAGAGGCGTTGCAGCTCCCATGATAGAGGAAGCACATAAAGCATTTCTCGCCAAGAAATCAGAAAAATTATTCTTTTGAGAACGCTCATCCCCTTCCCCCCACCCCCTCCCTATGGTATTATGGCAGATCGACCGACTTCCTGTCGCCTCCACGTACAGTGATGTGGCTGAGCGAGCGGGACTATCGGGCTATCAGTCGGTCAGACCATGAGTGGGGCCCCTTGCTTGGCTTCATCATCTGGCAGTTATCAGAAAAAATTAGTTGTCCAAATGCTCCAAGCGCTCTACTGCTGCTTGCTGTGTGTGTGTTTGTCCGTGTGTCCTCTCCCTTACCATCACAGAACAAAAGTGCCGGAACAGGAAGTTCAGATTCAAGGAGTCAGACCTACTTGTGCAGTAGGTTAAAACAGTTAAAATGCAGCCCTTGCAGAGGAAGAAGGACCAGATGGGGGTGAGAGGGACAAAAAAAGATCAATTCACAAAATACTTTCCTCAATCCACCTGCTCATACAAGCTCTGCCTACATGCGCTCCTCTGGATCATCTTTGACCTTTAAGGAGAGCATGAGAAAGAGAGCAGGCCATCAACAGCTAGCTGCGTGGATGCATAATAGGTGCAATGTGAAACAAGACACAGCCCACGGTGTTTTCGAGCATTTGGGGCAGTCGCAGAGCATGTGGGTGTAATGAGCCCTGAGCCATTAAAGACCAAAAGAAGTGAAGTAAACAAGTCACAAGTACCTTAATGCCTGCCAGAGCTCACAGATAAACATTATCACCACAGTGACGTAAGATGCAGTGTGATAGGTTTTTTTTAGTACAAATTTGATCAGATTGTGAAGCATCAGAGTTGTTAGCAAATGTTTACTCTCATTCAGTTGCTTTTCAACCTTTTCAAGCAATTACTCAAATTAAAATTATGAACCTGAATATCAGCATAACATGTTTCGTTTAACCCTTTCACTTCAGCCAAGCATTAAAATTTTATTTTTGTAATATTTCAAGAAGGACTATTTATTTCCAGTTGTTTTTTAAGAACACATTTATAATGTGTATAAAAACAGGTGGCTGTAACTTCACTTAAAGTTTCGGTTCAAAGACACCAAGAGGTCACCAAAACATGTAGGACTCATGTTGGTACGCATGTTGTTAAATGAATGGTAAGACAGACATTGCTGCGTGACTGACACTACCACCCTTTGATTCCACTGCTGGTCAGATGTTCTGAATAGTGTAACATGGTGTAACTACATCTCTAAATCTTAAGCTTGTGAAATCTTTACATAACCTTTAAACCTGTCAGAACGATCATCTGTTCCCTGTTCCATCCTGAGTGTCTCAGGGCCTCTGTTCCACCTGCTGTGTTACAGTACTGTCACTTGGGGGGGGTGCAGACAGTGGTGGTGGTGGGTCAAATCATCACCCTCATTCATCACCTACGGTTGTTCATCACCATCAATTGGATTTCGACAGCTTAATGCGTCCCGTGATACAACTCAGAGATTTCCTCCAGCACAGATAATACAAGCCATGCCCACTACCCTCCCTACCTGTACCTTCACCCGCCTCAATGACACAGTCACTCTATCCATCTCAAGGAGTAACATTAAACTGATCCCTGTGGACAAACGGCATTATTCCGGAGCAGTAACAGGATACAGGGAAGAACATAACTCACTGTAAATACAGTACAACCTAAGACGGGAGCAAAGAGGTTCATGTGAAGGTCGGACAGGCTCAGAACAAAAGCGTGAACCTGACTGTGCCACTGGAGGGTCAGTCGTTGGGAACTGTTTGCAGACACTCTTTGTTCGAACTTACAAAACTTTTTTTTTCTTCTTTTAGTTCAAAGGGAGATCCCAATGTTTCAAAGGATCCGAATGTCAACCTGACTTTTCAGGAAAACCTGATTTATTCAGGGAATAATACAGCCATAGAAGCAAATAAACAACCTAAATTAAGATTAGAAGATCCCAACCTTTGACCTACCGTATTTCCCGCACTATAAGACGCACCGGAGTTTAAGCCGCAGCAGCTAAAGTTAATGATTTGTACATCTATAAGCCGCACTGGACTATAAGCCGCAGGTGTTTTAATGGTTAATTACCATATGTAAGAGTTCGTGCACAGAGGGGATTGTCGGGAAAGAGATGGCTGCTTGAGGAAGCTCCCATTTATTAACATTTCAACAAACAAGTTGCATATTTGCATAACGTACTAAAACCACTAAGTCCTCATCTTCAGTGTAGGAAACGAACAGGCTCAGGGTGGCTTTGTCAGCCACTCTCCTCTCAAAACCAACGAACTCCTCTTCGTCACTGTCGGAATCGAACAGCCTCTGAAGGGCCTCAGCTGAGCCTGTGGCGGCGTCCTCCTCTTCATCACGCAGCAGTCCGGCCTTTCAGAACCCGTTGGTGATCGTGGATGTTTTGACACCCCTCCCTCTATCAGGATCCACTCGCAAACTTGAGCGAAAGTTGCTTTTCGCTGCTTTAACCGTGGACCGCGGAGCCATAGAGCCCGTAGAGTTAAAGTTGGTGGACTGTAACCTGTTAGATTTAGGAGGTCCCCTAGTGGCCGTTAGCTGTAAAAATCCATAAATTAGCCGCACCGTTAAATAAGGCGCAGGGTCGAAAAATGGGGGGAAAAGGCGCAGCTTATAGTCCGAAAATTACGGTACTCACTTCCTTTTCAATATTATTGTCAACATGTCTAGAAGAGTTAGCCCCAATGCTTCCAGCTATTTTCAAAGCTAGATAAACTTGCTATTTTAATTGGTTGCCTGTTAATGGTGTCATATCCCATTTATCTGGGATTACCAATTATCTGGGGACTTGGGCACGCGCAGGAGATTCTGTTACCTCTGTCTGGAGCAAAAGTTTCACGAACATTATCGTAGAAAAGCAGCTTTTGCGCAAAACCTTCACCTAACTTTTGTGTTTGGTTAAATGTTTTAGGTATCAGTTGATGTACGTAATAATACCGGCATTTGTTTAACTAAACAGGAACTAGATGCAAGTTTTGCTAGAATCCCAGAGGCAACGTTAGCGTCAGCAGCTGTTTACTCACCCGACTATCACAAACATTGTGAGGTCAGCATCCAACTTGATTCTCTACCTCAGCAAGAGCTGTCTACAGTCATAAAAGGTAACACCAACACCAACTCTTGTTTCGCATGTATTTCCACTTCTTTCTTAAAGCTATAGTATGCTAACCAGCTAGCCGTGGCCTCGCTGACCCATCTCGACACTTTGCGGTTGTGAGTCGTCGTAGCGTCTGCTCAGAGGACGTTTTATAACCTCTTGTCTTGTAAACACAACGGTGGCTTATAAGATCTGGGCAGGCAACTATCACCACCACCTGCTCCTGGCAAGTGTTGAGTTAAATGTAGTGTAATAAAAAAAAACTAAAGGGAAGACATTTTACAGTAGCTATGCAGTCCATGAGATAACTCATCTCTAAATACACAGTATAAAAACAACTCAATAATGTGAACTTCCTCCTGTGTCATGAGGAGAAACCACAGACTAAAGGGGGATTGACAAGGGATAAATGGGAAGACTGGAGGAAAGGAAACACTAAGGAAACACAGACATGTCCATTAAAGCCTGCCATCAAGAAACCTGATCAGATTCCCAGTTGCTGTGTCAGTGACCGCTCTCCACTCATTTCCTTCCTTCGCCATTCCTCTCACTCTCTCTCGCCAGTGATCGTCTCCCCACCGATTCCCCAACCTGCAAAGTCCATCAGGACCAGGGAAGAGGGAATCCAGCCTCAGACACACACACACACACACACACACACACACACACACACACACACACACACACTCCACAGCCCCTGAAAAACAATCCACCTGAACAAAAGAAAGACAGCTGCTAAAGAGGAGGGAACTTAATCTGAAGAGCCTGCATGCCGCCATAAAAGAAAGGACAGGTGGGGGGGTGCTCAGTTCGTTCCTCGAGAAAGAACTTCCTGTGCATTTTACGGACTAAAGGTGACTGAGACTGTCTCTCATCACTAAATCTGCCATATATTATCCAAATCTGGGAATGGTTTAAAAGAACCATCTAAAGTTCCTGCACACTTGGGCGAACAATAAATAGATCTAACTAACAGGTTGTTTTTTAAAAAAAAGCTTCATTTATAGCAAGTAAAGCGGAGATTACAAATAAATAAAGAATACAACATGAACACAGTAAATATTATGATTTAACTGTCTAAAGCAAGAGAGCAGACTGCATATGTTCATGGTCCCCTTAAATGTTTGGTAACCCTGTGCTCTTTTGTGTTGCGCTACAGATATTTCACTTTAAAAAATCATCGTTATTAGATTACGAGGCTCTCAGCTAAGCCGAGTGTCTCTAGATGCCTGGAGACAAAAGGCGGACTGCTGAGCCTGCACCTTGTCCACAGCAGCTGCGCGGTGACAGCAGCAGCTTCAGGCCTCTTGTCAGTGTCTGAACAGGACCAATTCACCCACAACAACACTGCTGCGTGCTCGCAAACGTTTTCACAGCTCACGGCCCGACACTCATAGAGGTAATGTGTTATGCACAGGTAGCTGTCTACCACTTAAATGTGTAGACAGCTGTGACTTAAACTCAAACGTATCTGTTCGAGCTGCCTGTGCTTCAACAGCCAGATCTTATTGAGCTACGTGGATCGAAACAACTTGAAGGCGTTAGCCAAGCATCTGTAAATAATGTAATGCCACCACGTGATCATTGTATTTTTTCAGTACTTCTACCACCACGAATTTCAGTTGAAGACCGCATGAATGCCGATGGCTCTGTTGATGCAGACACCTCATTTGGAAACACAAGAACAGAGGTCCCAGGAAAGTGTGGGTCAGGAGGTCGTTCAGCGACTCAACACTGCTCCGCCTTGACCTTTATGCTCAGTTGTTGTTGGCGCGGATGCGTCCGTCATGGCAGTTGTTCTTGTTACAACGGCAGCGGGCTGCAGCTTAATGATCTCTGTAGAAGGCAGCATGACCCTCACAACATCGCCGGGCTTGACCTCTTGACCCCACCAACACAAGTGGCTTGACACACAGTTGACAGTCAAAGGAACTGTTGTCTGTTTTTAGCCGCCTCGGGACATACTTAGGAGGGCGGGGGGAAAGATCCTACGCACCGTGACAATCATTTATAATAGCACTGGGCAATTTTGAAACTTCCATGAGGTTAAAACTGCTTCTAAACGTTGGGACATTGCCCTTCACGCTCCCTCTGCGCAAATTACAGGAACTACACCTTTACGATACTGCAGGAGTGGAAGATTTACGCCAAAGTTTTTTATAACAGTTTTATAAGAAACTTTCATCCTCTATAATGTTGCACTCTTTTGCTTTGTCACACAACAACAGTTCACCAGTGTGTCTCTGGGGCCTGTGCTGCTGACCTGCTAAGATCATCGAGCTGTGAAGTTCATCACCATGCATGTTCTGGACTGAGGGATTTGTTTCTCTTTGCAGACGGCAGTGTATAATGAACGTCTAAATATTAGATGCATTTTGCTTTTCATCACATTTACACTTCAACTCAATTTGATCACATATCACAACCGTGACATCCATTTGTATTGTACTGAAAAGATGCAATGTCAAAGGCCCAGCGCGAAGAAATAATAGCGGAGGAAGAAAATGTGTGTGGGAAGAACTTGAAATTGAGGTTCAGCGCAAGTTTTATTGTTGCATATTTGGACAAAAAAGGGACGTCCAGGAATTCTTTTCCTCTGGTTTGGAAATACAGAAACACAAACCCATCATCATCAAGTGGCTGCAGACTGCAGGCTACAGAATAACATGTGTGTTGTCCTGCATCTGACCTGGAGGACCCCTAAGCTGTCCAAAATGCCAATGTGCGCTTTACTTCTGGTAAAAATAAATTAACCTATTAAAATATTACAGCTGTTATTGCAAATTAAGCAGTTGAACAACAAGATTAAAAAACAAAATAATAAATGGATATATTAAAGTGTGAGCTGTCCAGTCACTCTATACTACTATAGAAAATAATTGCAATTTGAATCACCACCAGGCGCCACCAAAGGTTTGGGTTATTAAACACGTCTTTTTTGTTCCACTCCTGTTCGCAAAACTGCTTTGGACAACATGAGCAACTGAAACGAGCGTTTGTTTTTATTTCAGACTAAATGATGGTGTATAGATTTGTAATGATAATAATCTTCTGCAGAAGACGGCAGTAAAATGATTCCCTAACAAAAACGGAGCATCTATATTACTCCAGGGCTTTGTCCATGTGACGCCCGTTTGAACATGCACCTGTTTTTTTTAAAATACACTCCGGACTAATCCGTTGCCCATGTTAGTGGACTGCGAGCTAATTGTGGGTTTAGCTGACTCACAGAGCACACTGTGTTTGATGAGGACCAGGCCTGTTAGAGTAAGCACGGGGCGCCCAATCAGCGCCTTTGAGGTAAACACCAAGCACGCATGCCGTGTTGTTATGATGGGTATCAGCTGTGCAGCGCTGCAGCAGGCCCGACTCAACTCTCAACAAACTCTATTGTAAGCCACATCATGTCCTGCAGGGAAGATGATACATCGAGGTTTTGATAGTGGCCTGGAAGTGTTCCACTGCCTGCTGCGGGCATCACAGCTTCAAACACCCGATGACCGGGGGGGGTGAGAGAGAAAGAAAAATCTGTCAAAAAGACGGATTTTGCATTGAAAGTGGAAACAGCTTGGGAGTGTGTGGACGACAGCAGCTATAGTGGACACGTGCTGGATCAGACCTGAGACCTTTCAGGAGTCTCAGAAGATTAAATACAGTTTCACTCTATTACAGAGAGAAGCCTTTAATGATACATAAAATATATCTTTAGCTTTCCGAATTATAGTTTTAGCCTCAGAGGTAAGTCACGACTGAATCAACAGGACATCAACAGGGATTTCAATCCTGCAAATTTAAACATTTACCAGAGAAAATATACCCGACCTTGTGTTAAGGCTGGAGTGAGATTCTACAGGCAGGATCAATGAGGTTTTATTTAAATGCTTGCATGGATGAAGCAAATGAATTGGTTGTGAGGGATGAGATGGAGAGACTGTTGCGAGATGGCCAGAGCAGAGAGGAGAGCAGCGGAGGTTGGAGTTGAAGCTGCACTATAGGACTTAGTAGGTGATAAAGTATATTCCAGGGAGCAGCAGCAGCGTTTTCCAGGACAGAGCCAACTGAGAAGGTGGACGAGGCAGTGGGGAGTGATGATGCAGGCAGGAAATTCCATGGAGCAAACTCAACTGTAGGGGCTGCATATGTTTCTGAGTAAACAGAGTGTACGAGCTGGGGGAAGGAACCAGGTATTTGGAGCAGAGGAGGATGAGGATGAGGACGACGACGACGACGACGACGACCGGCAGCTGGTGCACCTGACTCAACTCCTGTAATTACCTCAGCCTTAACTACTACTTACCAAATCCTAACCAACACCTTTAAACTTGACATAATCCTAATCTTACCATAACCTTAAAACATCACCTACATTATGAGGACTTCGGGGCTCACATGGGTCGGCTGCATCGGCCTATCGACACTACTTTGCACTGGATTGTAAGATACGGTCCCTTTATCTCATATTAACAATCTAACAAATGCCATTGCGCATGAAAAGAACTGGTGAAAACCGTATCTGTAAAACTGTGCGCGGCTTTGAAACGTGTGGACTTAAATGCAGTTCACACTGCGCTTCCGTGCAGCAGTGTTTTACACCCGCCTCTAATGTTACAGTACGTTGTTTATGTGTTGTATCATCTGCCAGCTGAACCGACTGCACCTTTCCTCGCCACATGGCCGTCAGATCTCGGAGTCGGACACATTGCTTTTATGGGGACATCGGAATATTTGGTATAAAAGCACTTGTGTTTTTATGAGAAGGTGCTGTGAGTTTTCTGCCTTCATCGCCGCAGCTGCTTTGTGGCTGACACTGCTCTACACTTTTTTTGGGCTGTTCCTGTAATGGAAGAAGGCCTGTTGAAATTGGGATATACCTGTCGGCCTCTGCTGCTTCAGTTTTGCATTTTGACCGGAGTGCCCTTGGGATTCGTTCAAAACTGGAAGGGAAAGTATTCAAGTGTTTCTTCGAGTAGCATCCCCTTTTATCTCTGTCACTTCAGACTCCATCAGACTTGTTAAGCTGCAATACAGTTTAAGGTTTATTGACATTGGGTTCAAAACTATAAGCCAGGTGTCCGACTTAATTCACCAGTGGAGGCTCATAGTTTTTGTTCAGGTTTTCCTATATAATACTAATAAAAGTCTGTTTTAAAATCAGGAGAGCTTGTGTAACACACATCAATGCATCAAAGGGTAACTTAATAACAGGCTGGAAGTCTGTTTCTCTGCCCTCTCTGGTTGACATGTCAAGTGTGTTGGTGGTCAGAAGTGTACTGCGGTGCTCCGATAACCGCAGCCAACAGTGATGTCGCGGTGCAGCGACCGACCTCGGAGTGAATGTCACTGCAGCGAGATGAGGTGTTAAGCCACCGCAGGTCAGCGCACAATATAAGGTTCCAGTTGCTCCTGCGATATCACGTGATAGTTGCCAATAATCTATATCAAATAAACACACACATGCACAACAACTCATACAAAGGCCAGACCGGAGTAAGGTATACAGCTGGCCCTTTGGGGGGAAGCACTCTGGGTGACCCAGGCTTGCAGGCCCGCCTCAGTCAGAAGAGCCAAGACGTCTGTCGGCCTCATCTACCATCCCCCCACAGAGGGCGGCTGAAATATTACAGGGCCTTTGCTCTCTTCCCTCATCCTGCTACACTGGAAGCTCTGTGGATGACATCACAAATTCCATAATATCACCAAATATGAGCCGTCTTTAAGAAATTATTATTTTTGCTTATTTGGTTTTGTGCGTTGAACTTTGTGTTTCTTGCGTGGACATGAACTCTATTTTCAAGAGAAGTTTTTTTACGTAAAGAATAATCAAAATTGACCGAACAAATATTCTATTCTCTGCTCAAACTTCTGTTTTGGGATGTTTGCTTTTATCCATATAAATGTGCATGAATAACATTTCCTTGCTCAGCTTTAGCTTTTTGCCTCAGAAAGCCCCGCTCTGTGCACTTGCGGAACCTTGCACACTCGCTCTTAACATCTCAGCTCTGTGTGCGCTCAACTTTCGTTGGTTATGAGAGTTTTTTGAAAGCATCCCAGAATCACAGTGAAGAAACGGGTGACTCACTACATCCAACCTCATTGTGCGTTCATTCTCAATACAAAAGAAAGACAGTCCTCTCAGGTGTCACTGTGCTCCTCCAAGTTTTTTTCAAAATTGAGCTGAACGAGTTCTGCAGTCATAACAGGGATTATCAAAAACAGTAGGGAGGCGGTGTACACCACCGTTGAAAGGATCCAGTACACACACACACACACACACACACATACTGTAGCTCAGGAAAGAGGATAGGTAGAGCTACTGCTCCTTCTGTGCACTTTGAAAACAAAACAAGAAGAAGAAGAAACAGACCATGCTCTATTGACTCTCACATGTATTACTACCGTTAACACTGTCTACAGGGAAAACTTAGGGTTGTGTAAAACGAAAAGTTCACAGAGGAAATCAGGAAACCCGTGTCCTGAACCTGGACATTCAACACAAATATCCTTTTCCAATGGGAACTCCCGGTCCACGCCATGGCGTGCTACAGCTCTGTGATAGATGTTTCCCAGCCCCTGGGCAATATTATGTTTAAGCTGAGGCCAGAACTAAAGGGAGACTCTGGGCCACCCGTACTGTGGGAGACACCAACATGCCCACTGTTCCTAATGAAGCATCCTGGAGAACAAAAATATGGACTTTGAAAACAAGGTACAGAGTTGGGACTTTTATCACTGGGGTGGAGCCATTTTTACTAAAATAGTATTATTCGGATTGAGATAACAAATATCTTGTGTGTGCACTGGGTTTTTAAACTGCTGAAAAGGAAACTTCAATAAACTTGGTGGTATATTTAATTCAACAGCTAATTTCCCCAAAGGAAAGTCTTTTAAATCCACTTGAAATCTTTCTTGTCATGATAAAATAGTAAATAAAGTGACTTGTTTCTACTCAGGGAAACCAAAATCACTTCCACCCTGAAACACACAAATAGACGCTGGATAGAAAAGAAAAGCCAGATTGAGAGACAGACTGGGACACTGAAGGTTCATCTCTTTGTCTTTGGATAACATGGCAAAGAGCATGAAGTCATGATTCACTGTAAATATTTGGGGTATCAGATTCGGGGCACAGAGGCATGGCTTTCTCATGGGAGCGGTTTTATTGCATGGGGACAATGTTAAACAGTTTTATTATCACCCATATAACTTTTGGTTGGCATAACTTTTGGATATGCATCGGCTCTATATAATTATAATGACAGAAATGTGCCAAGGGCAAACACAGGTGGAAGATTTCACATCTCAGTCACATCATGACTCAACCTACACAGTTTGCTGTATATGATTAATAAAGCCAACAAAAAACATTTTGGCTTTATCCCAGCCATAACCGACAGGCTGAAGTACAGGTGACCTTCATTCAGTTTTCATTAAACCGCACTTTACATTTAACACTAAGCGCTGATGGTAAGAGACGAAAGATCACAGATCAACAAAACAATGGTCATTTGAAGCCTCGAGTTTGGTATTTTGGCAGGAAACCGCACGTCCACCTAAACCTACAACCTGCACCTACTGTACAGTACCTGCAATCAATCAATCCATACGGTGCCTTATGTATTTTATTCTAAATTGGACCATAATTTACTAAATTAACATAATGCTGTATTGAAGTAGACTTCAATCTAGTCATTGAGGCCACAAATTCCTCATTAGACATTATAAATCAAGTGAGAAGTTGACTCATTTCCTCATAGACCCCAACTTATTTTAGCAACCAGTGGAGTCGCCCTCTGCTGGTCATTTAAGAGAATCTAGGGTTTAGGCACTCCTGCATTTACTTCCAGACAGAGTCTACGTCCATTTTTATATAGTCTATGGCTACACGTTTTGGGGATAGGGGCTACATTAGCATTATCAGCTGTTTACTTCCCAGTCGAGCTTCAAACTTCATCCCTTTACTTGCCTTTTGATTGTTTTTAATTTCCTTTTTCATGTCTACAAAATATTTTTTCCTACAACAACTTGTGTGGTATTACCTCCCTTGTTCAGCCCTGAGCTGGGTTGTGACAAGATCAAAAAAACTACAAGAGAGTGAAGACTGAACTTACTTTCATCAGGGGGACACTAAACATAACTTCAAACTGAAATTAATTCATATAAATCCCATCAAGCATATATATACTGCTCGCATTGCCCATCTACCCTGTCCTCTGCAGGCTCGCACACTCGCACCATCTGCCCAAACATCCCTGCTCCTTTCTCAGACTGTCTGTGAAATGATTAAAGGACATCTGCCAAACCACTCACGATACACAGCTCCCCTATTACCCACAAGAGTCCTCACCCCCCAACCACTGACGTTCAACTAATAAACTTTCATCATCCCAGTTTGAAAAAAAAAAAATAGCTAAATTGTTTAAATCCATTTGTCAAAAACCACATAATTGCCTCCCTGTGGAATAGGCTGGTTAATAACATCAGCTTTTTTTTGCATCTCTGAAGAAATGTTGCGAAAAAACAGATGGGAAGCTGTCATAAAAAATATATATAAAAAAAGGACTGAGGAAGAACTTGGATTCTTGCAGCAATTTGATGACAGTTTAAACTCAGGCAGAAAGTTTTGAAGGACTTGATCTAACATAAAAAGAATGGTTTGATCGGAAGCAATGGGAACTACAGTGACAGCACAGTTTAAAAGAAAACTCTCCTACCACCTGTTCAAATAAATGATTATATTATTGATTTATATCAACAATATAATGCATTGATGCTCATATTCTGTCTTTGATTCAAAATTCCTCTGCTTAAAAATTGCATACGAGAACTTTTTTTCTTCTTCGTGAGTTGCCTGCCATCAGGAATTTTGTTTAAGAAAAACGTTTATGACATGTTTTTCTATCACCATCCCACGCTCTGGCCCCTTTCTGTTCCCACTGCCCCGTCTACTACTTGCACGCATGGTCTTCCCTCCTTCCCGTGTCTACCATTTCTTCTCTGGAGGACCACAGGAGCAACAGACTGATACTACCAAGACAATCGACTGAATGTAATAGGAGACCCTTCTTCCCATGTGCCATTTGTACAATATTATTGTCATATACTATCATATATGTCAAACTCATCCCGCTGTTGTTAACTCTTTTTGCGCCTACTTTTTCACTGTTGTCACATCTTGCACTTCCCCTATATTGTGTGGTCATCTCTGCACACGACAACTGCATCTTAGACGTGGTCGCTTGGCTCCACCGTCGGCCGTCTGCCCTGCCATCTGGTCATCCTCTCTGATCCACACTCCACCCTTCCTCCAGCTCAAAAAAGGCCACCCGCCTACAGGCCCCTCTGGCTGAGGTCATCTGCTCCTCAACTCATCAGCACCAGGGTCATCAGCCAGAGTTTTCCTTCCCCACCGCTCTCCAGTTCCTGGGCCTTTCGGCCAGGGTTTCCTGCCCCCTGCAACCCCGTGACTTTATTGGTCCCTGTTACCAGTTGCCCATGTCTGTAAACCTGAACTCTCACAATCTCTTGACATAGCTGCATTTGACTTCTCCTTCCTGTTGCCTCGTAGAACGAACATCCTGTGTACATGTAGATACAGTATGATGCTTTTCCTTTTATCCTATCACATCTTCTTTTGTCTGTGCACAAAAGAAAGATTCATAGTTCTTGAAAACGGTTCAATGAAATGAAAAGCAGAGATAGTCTGGGATGTTGAATAAGCATATTTCAATGTCAAAGAGATTATGGGATGGCGGCCATGCAGGATGTTGCAGCTGATTGATTTATTTTTGGAAAGGTGGCGTCCTTGCATTTCCACAGGTTTCCACCGAGAAAGACTCTGTGTCAACCAACATGGACGTTGAACACAGAAACTGAGCCGCGGTTACGAGTTACTTTGCAGATAATTAATTTACATGAAGATACATATGATGAATTTGTTGTGACTGTGATGTTTGAGCTTCACTGGGCAGGGTGACGCACTGCTTGTGCAGAGTTTGCTTTATCTGTCAAAGAGATTCTCTGCGCTTTGATTCTCTGTCCTTGGGAGTCCTCTCCACCCTGCACCTCACCTGCTCCACGCTTCTCCTCCCCACCCGTTGCATCAGCCAGCTCACCTGCTCCTCATGAGCCTGCAGTTCTCCAGTCACTCATCACGACATCATTCAGTCTACCTGGGTGGAACTAACACCAGGGCCTTCCTGTGTTTTTTTCTGCTGAAGAAAAAAGACAAGAACTTTGCTTTTTTGTGTTTTGCTGTTTGACAAATCACAACATTAAAACCAATGACAGGTGAAGTGAGTAACATGGGTTATCTTGTTACAATAGCACTTGTCAAGAGGTGGGATACATTAGGCAGCAAAAGTTGATGTGTTGAAAGCAGAAGAAATGGGCAAGCTTAAGAATCTGAGCGACTTTGACAAAGGACAGATAGAGACAAAGTGTCCAAGGAAGGACAACCAATGAATCGACGACAGGGTCGTGGGGGCCAAAGACTCGATGATGTGCATGGGAGGGGGGAGACTGACCCATGCTAAAGAACTGCACATAGCTGAAAACTTTAATACTGGCTCAGATAGAAAGCTTTCAGGACACATAGTCCATCTCTGTCCACTGCCGAAAAAAGCGCCTACAATGGACGAGTGAGCGTCAATGAGCTGGACGAAGTGGTCTGGTCCGATTAATCAACAAACCATTTCTTTGGCTTCTGACTTTCATCTCCCTCTTTTTAAGGCGGGAGTGCCACAGCATTGACCATATTTCCTTTCAAAATGAAGAGTGAGGATTTCAAAGGGATAATATCGCTTGAAACATTAGCGAGACATAATTACAGCGTTGGGGGATGAGGAGGCGGATTCAGCTGCAGCGGGTCACTTTAGTGGTCGAGATGTTTTGGGCTCCCGGGAGTTGAGAAAGGCAATGAAAAAAAAATAAAAGAGAAAGCTTGCAACAGGAAGGGAAAGACGATACAACTAGGTGTTTTCTCTGTTTCAGGTCCAATTCTTTTTTCCCTCCATAGATTTCATGCCATCCTCGTTTCTTTTGAGTGATATGATATGATTTTTTGCAAAGGTTGATTAGAGAATCAGATGCTCACAGTGGAGGCTGCTGCAGTGGTCAGCTGAGCACAATGACACAAACCTGAGGTGAGTATGCAAAAAATTCTTTCCTCTAATTCACAAACAGTGGCACAAATTAGTCATCTGCAAGCGTTCATCCACAACCCCTTTAACATCTGTGACCACTGAGCTGTTTTCTTAGTAGCACCAAGGATTTCCAAAGGCCATGTGTCTGCTGGAGTCATTTCAGATTGAGGAGGAACACACAAATTGAGGCAAATATAGTTAAATGTGATCCAGATTGACAGTTAAACAGAAGTACAGTTAAATGCATTAGGATGTTTTTTTCCTTCTTCTTCTTCTCTGAAATAAGATCAATCTCACAGAAGAGTCTCTTTTGGGGGGGGGGGGGTGTAGTAAAGTTCGTAACTTCAAGCAAGATTTATTGGACCTGTTGTAGAAAATACCAAGATTTCAAGTGATATAAAATGATGGAGTCATTTCAAGTAAAGCTAAAAACGAAGTGCATATTTTATATGACATAAAAAGCAGGTAGTCCTTTTCCCTCGAGTCAGCAAGACGCAAGGTTGACCTTTTAAAAATTCTTCCTTTCACACATGACAACTATAGCATGGTTCATGTTTGGGAAACATTGTCATTAGGGAAACCCGATAATTCAGTTTTTATAATAATATATTAAATGACAATGGGTTCAAATTTCCAGTGCTTAACTTTTAACTCATTTTAATAGCTGCTATTGTTCATTGTCGTTTTATTTATATTTTTATTTTAATTTTAAATTCTTATATTTCATACTACTTGTTACATGTGTTGTGTGAGTCACCAACACAATTTTTTGTACACCTAAAATGACAATGAAGAGTCTTATGTCTTAATACATATGCACTTCTACATTCTCATTTATGCCTTTCCAACATAGTGCAAAAGAGGAATCGATACATCAGGTATCATCATGTATCATGACTATAATGATATACATCAGGTATGATAGGATTATAGAGTGAAAAATTGGAAGAAAAAATTTAAAAAACTATGCAAGAGACACTAGCACACATTGACAAGCTAAAAATACATATCTTTTAGTGTAACCGGCCACATAATTGTTGAATCTGAGGACAGATTCCTTTTCCTTTTTCCAGGTATCTTGGCTCGACATAAATTACTTATTGTCACAAACTTTGTAAGAGTCAGACTGAAATCTCCAGTCTACTAAAATCAAAATGCTTTAGTAGACTTAAATCATGTATCATAACCTTTACACATTTTAACTGTATGTAATCAAAATACCATGGATTAACTTGAACAATGTCCACCATTAGCATTAGAACATATACTTCAAATATAACTATCACAGAACACACAATGGGTTTCCAATATAGTTGTTTAAAGTGGTTTCTCTGAAACCAAAACCACTATGATACTTACCATAATGAATCAAATCAATAAGCATGGCTTTACTAAACTCTGAAAACTCTCCTTCAACACAACACGCTCTTCAATACACATTTCACTCAACATCATTAACACACAGACGATAACAACAATATGACTCAAGTCGACACTCAACGAGCTACTTAGCCTCACTAGCACAGGCTAGCTCCGATTAGCATGCTAACACGAGTGACTAATCCTTCACAAATTGCACCTTTGACCACATCTCCTGTTCCCTTGGCTGCTGTAAACTTTTACCCAAGTTGTTAATGTGTCAAACCGTTTTGCATGATACAATTTCAGGGGTTATTTAAGGAGTGTAACAGTTTACTCAACTGAAAACAATGACAGGAAGTCACACTCCTAAGCGCAGGTGTTCCGGCAATCTTCCGGCTTCCTAACTCGAGTCCCAAGCCAGAACGAATGTTAGTGGATTATGATTTATGATTTCTAAAAGCGTATTGACTAACTACATCGATCTACTGATTACGTCGGTCTGCTGTATTGTAAATCGATGCATTTATTGACTACTAATTACCAAACATCGCACTTCTGTCGCTCTGAATAATGGATTCGAATTGCGCGCCAATAACTTCCGGGAACTATCTGAAGTTTACCTGAGTCACGTGACGTGCAAGCGGTTTTGGACTTCCGTCGTCGCTACTCTCGCGCGGCCCCCAGCATTGTATGCATATAGCACCACCCACAGGTTGAACTGCGTAATAGCATGTAACTTTAATGTCAGTGGACAGGATTTAGATTTATTTAGTGTATTGAATGACAGTGAATATAACTTTATGACTAAGTAAATGAAATAACGTGTCTATTTTTACATACTTGATGCATTTTTTGACTGACATTTTTACAGTCCGACACACAAACACTACTTCATGGAAGTCCACATGCTTCACACCCATCCATCAGCCCAACCATTCACACCATTACTTTTCTGTCATGCTAAGTAAGCAGCACTCTACGTCCCACATTGTCAGCGAACGTTAAGCACCGGATGTAAAGAGTGAACTGTGGACGTAATTCCGGGGGATACGGGGCTATCCTTTGAGAGGATCATCGAATATTCTTGATCACTTCTCCATTCACTGTATTCCTGACTGAAACAAAGAGTCTGTTATATGAGAGGAGGACTTGTGATCTCTGCAGATCAGTATTAATGTGCTTGATGGAAACCAGGTTGGCTTCACCTCACCCTGACTCCCGATATTGCTGAACCCGACTGTCTCTAATGAGTTTGGTTCCATTAGATAATGTTGGGCTCGGGTCCCAGTGGATGTCAAACACCAGATACCTGCTGTGAGGGACTGATTCTATGACCTGATCAAAGTCAATAGCTCTTCCAGCGCACGCAGTGGGCTACTGAGGCAGGGGCACGGAGATCGCTGCCTCCCCATTATTGCTCCTTTGTTGGGAGAGGGGGTTGGTGGCGGGGGACGGGACGGGGACGAGACAACTTCAGAGTATTCGTCAGGAGTGAGAGTGACGAAGATGTGATTGTGGGAAAGAGCTCAGCGTTCCCTGGCTCAACGATTTGAAGTATGCAAGACTTTCCTGTGGTAAATGAGAGACTGAAGGTCCATGGTTTAGAGATTTATTCAAAGTAACGGAATAGGTGTAGAGGAACAGAGACTCTTTGATCCTCCTCATCTCAAAGCAGAGCTTGAAACAATTCACTGGGGCTCGCACAGCATGGAAATTATGAAATTATGCAAGAATCGAATTCACAGGTTGATATTTTGCACGGGAGGCTCACAACCAAGACCTGCTGAGGCTTTAACTTTGTAAATAGACCTGAGGTACAGGGACGCTGCTGGTCCAGCTGCATCACAAATGAAAAATTGGTCCAAAGGCGGCTTTAGATACATATTTTGAGTCTTTTGAGGATTTCTGCCATTGCTCCATCTATAGTCTTAAAGGAAACCCACATTTTTGTTACCACTTGTGTTTTATATTTAAATCTTTCAGCCATAATTCTTCACATCGTTAACATTTCATACTCACAAAGTTACTGTAACTTGAGATCTGGTAATGCCCACTGCATTACCAGAACTCAGCAATTGCAGTAGGTGTGCTGACCACTGTAATAACTGTCCCCTGTCCGAATTAAAACACCTGTGGTACGTGCATATGTGCATACACGTGCGTGTGTTTAAACATCGAGGCGCGTTCGGACCAGTGAAGTGATTTGAAGTCTACAGCATTGCAGCACACAGTGATCTGGCAGGGAGCAGGTGGGAAAGGCTGGTGGAAGCGCTGGGTTGGATAATGAGGAAACCGGGCCAGGTGAATGAGTGGGCGGGAAAGGTCAGGTGAGGAGGACTGGAGGGAAAGTCTGGGGACATCTGGTGGCTGGACGGAGAATGTCAGCCACTGGAAATAACCAGACAAACGGGGCCCCTGTGGGTCAAATTAGAGACAGCAGGAATCACCTGTTGTTCCTCAAAGTCGAGACTGTGACAGATTTGAGGAACGGAGTGCAGAATATCCGGGCCGTGCAGGGGAGGCAGGGGGCCTGGCGATGGTGCAGCGCCCTCTTGACCCTGTGGTTCCCATGGTGACGTTCCAAACCAGGTTAGCACAAGGACACTGAAGTGTGGGAAGGAAGTGCAACTGGAGGAAGGGACAGGTGTCCCTGTATCACCAGCGCACAGCTGTATCCATAAATCAGGAGTTACTAAAGCCCCTAGCAACCACAAGTGGAGGTGGAGGGACTGTTTTTTAAGAGCGACGCCAAAGGGGGACCGTTTCCAAGGCCGGGGTCTAAGCATAAGGATGACGTGTCATGGCACATTATGCAAAACCGCAATCTCAGTACTTCATCACGGCCGTGGAGAGAATGGAACATGATCTGAGGACAGGGGGCTTAGATAGAGCCAGGCAGGAGCCCATTTCGTAATGGGCTTTTTTGTTGTTGTTGTTGTTGTTTTAATATGTACCTGAGCCAGGCATTTTGTAAATATCCATTACTGTTGTTGTACATCAGATTCTGCGAATGGCGTCAGTGCTCTTACATACCTGCACCGACTGTGCTGAGAAGCTGTTAAAGCTTTTTCTTTCCATCTCCACGTTTCCAATCATCAATCAATCATGCTAGTTTACCACACGCAGAAGTGTCTCTTTTTTTTTTTTTTTTTCAAGGACAGGAAAATCAAAGAGCCAAGAGGAACCAACGAGGAAACGTGTGGTACGACTGCTCCGGGACCAGGTGACCGGAGGGGGCCGGAGGGTTGTTCAAGTTTGCTCCCCTGGTCAAGGACGGGGATCCTATTTTAGCTGCGAGAGAAAAAAAGTGTGTGTGTGTCTGCAACCTGCTGCTCACCCCACGCTTACTGTATGTAATCAGACAAGACAGAGTTATAACATTTTTAGCTTCTTCAAATTTGTTTGGAAGATTTTCTTTTTTTTGTATGCTGGTTTCTCCATCTTTGCTATTTGCATTTCTATTTGTGTATCTGTAAAATTCAAGTTGAGGTAAAATCTTTGGTAACCAGTCCAAAACCATGGTGTCCAACAGCTGATTTAAGAAGATTTTTTTAAAACTATTGACAGACAGTATAAAGATTCTCACCAACGCATTGGACCTTTAGGACCAGATTCTCACAATGACAGCCAAGTCTCAAAACGAATCAATGTGCGTACTGCATGACTATAATGGTATAAATAACGTCCCATGTGCACATACAGTACACAAAGATACCACATCACACAGCAGAAATTCATTGCCCAATCTGACTTGACCCAAAACTGGTATCGTGTCAGACTGCGACCAAGATCGTTTTAGCCACATCTCGAACAAATAGACATGCAGTGAAGTGTGAGACCCGTGCACAGTCACAGCGTATAGCAGCCTGTGGAGTCTTTTCCATGTCTGTGCAGCCACAGAAGTTCTGACACCTAGTTAGAATACTTAGCACTTTCCTGTGAGCTACCACATCGGCAGTATTTGAAATCAAATACATTCCATTTTTACCTCGCTTAAGTGCCCGGTTTATGATCTGTCAGAAGCAGTTTGTAAGATTTGCTGGGCCACAACGTCGGAAATCAAAAGTGCTTGTACATACTCCGAATGGCCACGCCGGAGCGAACAGCCGGCCGTCAAAAGAGGAGGGGGCATCGTTCAGATATGGACTTAGTGGTCCATATTTTCACACCGTCTCTCCGAGGAGAGATTCATGGAGCTGAACTCGGTCGTACACATGGGAAGTGTCACATGTAGTTGTGTAACGAATGACAGAAGAGGGCTGGGGAGAGAAGTGCATACTTTGGCTCCGTCCTCGCCTCCGCACATCTGGCCAATCACGGCAAAAAGTGGGTGTTAAATGTCACATTGTGAGTTTCGGAAAAGTTGCAGAAAAAAAGTTGGACGCGGGTCTCCCTGATCCAACAGTGGAAAAGTGTCGGGGGTGAGAGGGGGGCTTCTAAAGGGGCGTTAAAATACAGTTAAACAGATTAGTACTTTGTCTTAGTCCAACATGTCTGTCCTCGATGATAAATTAGCCAGATTACGACAAATTACAATTACTATCATTCAAACTAATGATTTCTTGCAGTATCTATCAATTATTACATGTTTTCTGTGACACAATGCACCTGCAGACATTATGTGTGATGACTCGAGGCGCACGACTGTAAATGGTGGAGAGCAACTTTGCGTTTTGTTTTCTGAGCACACGGAAAGACTTTTCCTCTTGAGCAAGTAACTCGTATTCCGAAACATCATTGAATGGGCCTCCCGAATAAAAAAAAATCAAGATTAAGGTACAGATTCTAGGAAGTCCTCATTTTGACCCAGGGTCAAATAGCGTAGGCAAGGAACTGGCCAGCTTCTAATGTACCTGCTGTACGGCCTCTATATTTACCTGGTGTTGTTTTGATATCCAGCACTCCAGATATGGGCTTCAAAGAGATGCCCACCGAAGAGCCCGGCATGCCGACAGAGCCTTTGAAACCCAACACTGTTATGTGATGTTGTCCGGTTCGACTGTCCGTCATCCTGACACGCTCATGAACGAGAGCTCCCACACAGGGAGACGCAAGTGACGAGGAGAAACTCTCAAACTCGTTCGCTGTATCAACGAATGTGCAGAATTAGAGACGTTTGAGACACGTGTGTGATTGATATATCGGATGTGTGCAAACCTTGTTGCCACCTGCTGTTGGATAATAGTATGCATCTGGTTTGAATCCCTGGAAACTTTTACTCCAGGCACATTTTGATTGATTTTTACCAAGGGAAAAATGTTGATCTAATTTCATCTCTATTAAGTATGAAAAGGATGCTTTAAATTTATAAACAGTTACATTTCTTCTATGCTGGATGTAGGAACATTCCAAAATGTATTTATTTTTTATTTTAGATGAAGAGATCCCTTTCTAAGGCAATGACAACTAAAGAATTCTTTGTTTTAGGTCACTGTTAACAGTTCAAATTAACCCAGGGAAAAATAATCAAGGAAAATGAAAGAATAAGCACACAAGGGATAAAGAAAATAGTCATAGGCAGAATTCTTGCTTCCGATAAACGGAAAGAGAAAAGGTGGCCCATAATGAATTTATGATATGGATCATAACCTATAAACGCAATACACACCCATCTCCAAAAAGGACAGTAAGACTATACTCTAACTGGAGTTAGTGAAAGCTTCCCATTGGTCGACTGGCACCGCCTGCATCACCTCATCCAGTCGCTGCACTCCCGACCCCTGTGAGCGAGTGAAAATGTGAAGGAGCACATGCGAGGACAAAGAGAGCAGAGCAAATCACACCAAGCAACACACGGCACCGAGCCACGTGTGCGTCACTTCTCATCTCCCCTCTCATCTCGTAGGTCGTTTCATCTTTGAAAGCAAACACTGCAGTTTTTGGCTCAGAGGCAGTCACGTCTCCGTCTATAGCGGCACTGATTTCTCCGAAGGAGTTAATCTGCTCCTTCTTTCTTTATTCCCCTGTTCATCAAGTTTGACTCTCGGCGCCTGGCTCTGCTTTCAGTCATTATCGAAAAGGTTTTTCTTTTCTTTTTTCTTTTTGTCAACAGATCCCGTGTGCAGATGCAAACCGAGAATGAATTGATCCTGTTAACAAGTACTAATAACAAGCGTGTCTTGGAAGGGATCTTATTTTTCTGGCTGTTTTCCTCAAACATATTAAAAACATCAGTGAGCCACTGTTGCACTGGGTGACAACACACACACACACACACACACTTTGAATTTGATTCTATCCAGCACACCCTATCATACTTTTCCAACTACTCACAACAGCAACACATGTGGATTCATCGACAAATAATTAAAGAGTTATAGTATATTGCTTAGCCCAACAGCTTCCACCTGGGGCTATGTATTTGTGAACTGTAATGTTAAAGGAACAGTTCAACATTTTGGGATATAGACAAATACTTTCTCAGAGCAAAGATGCCATTAAAACTGGCCAAGTTTTACATGTTTGTGAATAATTTGGGTCAATTTGTGTAAATTACACAAGACAAAAGTTTCATGAAATAAAAAAGCTTAATTTTCTCTCTGAGAAAACCTTGTAAATGCATGTGTCCATTTGGTGTTTTTATATGATACAAAAACACATGAGTGTAATAATCAGTATCGTTTCCCCATGGCAAACCCCTGATACCCCTCGTTTGGCGACAATTTGCAATTCACTCTCCTTCTTTGTCTTCAGAGCTCCGACACGTCTGGCTGAATTAGCATATTTATAAAAGTGAATATTAAATGAGAAAAAAGTGGCGCCAAGTCAAAAGCATTTTTATTTTACAAAGAAAAACAAAACAAACTTCTACGTATCTCATTTGTAAGGAACAGAGATGAGTT
Source organism: Scophthalmus maximus (assembly GCF_022379125.1). Taxonomy (NCBI): domain Eukaryota; kingdom Metazoa; phylum Chordata; class Actinopteri; order Pleuronectiformes; family Scophthalmidae; genus Scophthalmus; species Scophthalmus maximus. Next base: position 6,113,613 of record NC_061524.1, on the reverse strand, counting down.
TGTAAGAAGTGAAGAAATTGTTCCAGCATGTAACTGCCCCTAAAACCACAAGGCGTCATTTTTTTTAGAGGTCGGCCTCGGACGGAGCCAACGGACGAGCTGTTTTCCCCGTTGTCAGTCTTTATAAGCTGGGCTCAGCGAACCCTCTCATGGCTGAAAGTAGGTAATGATTTAGCGTACGCACATGAAAGTGGCACGGACCTTTTCATCTAACCCGGAGAAGGAAGTGAACGGACGTCTTTCCTCGATATTAATTTCCCTCGAAGGTCAGTCGGGATCGGGACGTCAAGGAGAGCGCTGAGCAGCTTTGGTCTTTAGAACATGCCAGCCTTGTTTTGTTTTTACATTTGTCAAAAATGATGCCAAATAATCTTTGCCCACACCAGCTCCATGTGGTATAAATACAGTACACGCAGCCGGGTGGTCTCGGGGCTTTGTGGACCCCATCGCACACACACATCCTCATCATACAGACGTTGTTCGTCATATTCGGTGCACACCACCGTCGTGTGAAAGGAACGAGAAGTGCTGTCTAATTGTGTTTTAATTTGCACTGGTCTGCAGTATACAGTGCCGGTGCCGTACACTTCACAGGGCAGTAGCTTAATTGGGGAACACAGGCTAAGTGCTTTCACAGGCCGCCTCCCTGTTCACCGCTGCTGGGAACATGGAGCTTTGGCTCCCCGACAAACATCTGTATTTGTATGAAGGCGAATCTGTATGTCGCTGCCGTAAATTATTTCTCTCTCTCTCTCTCTTTTTTTTTCCTCTTCCATGCACATTTACCTTGGTCAGAGCGCTTTGCCAACCCACGGCGCTGCACCTTATGATTTATGAGCCTGACTTCTTTTCCAGACGAATGCTCGACTGCTGCAGGATATTACCTGCTGCAGCTCTGGCCACAACTCAGACTGTTGGAGCAGGTACAAAAACCACTCCTTCAAAATGTGTGTGTTCACACGTGCGTGTGTGTGTGTGTGTGTGTGTGTGTGTGTTTCACTGTACCTCGTACGCGTACCGAGGAGTGGCAGGTCGGGGCGGATGGCGCAGTGCACCATCTCCTCGTGAGCGGCCATCTCGTGGAGGGCGCAAGGCGTCTGATGGACGGCCTTTTTTCACGGGAAGCAGATGTTTTGAGCATGAAGTAAGAAAAAAAGATATTTCAGCACTCGCGGATCAAAGACGGGTAAATCATGTGGCCCCCGGCAAAATGCGATCTATTTTGGAATATCACAGCTGTTTTACACTCGCATGACTCACCGCACCTTTTTAATCAGCCGCAGTAATACATTGAATGAATAACGACTGCAGGCGCAGCTTGAAGACACTCTGGTGCAGTGGAAACGTGCTTTCAAGGCGACTTCCTCCTTGCAGTGTATTCAAATGTACATTTGTTAGTCCACATACGGCGCATGGGGAAATTAGTCAAATGTCTTGCTTTATGTCCACCGTGAATTTAACGCTATGTTTTACGCGGGGAGATATAGTTGTACGGGCGGGGGAAAGAAGCTGAGCTCATAAAGTCCAACCCGGCCTATGCCAGCGCACCACCGAACCCATCATCACTAATCCCCCGGTGTCGTGGAAAACACGGTCTGTAGGAAACATGCTGTCGACGCCCCCGGGCACCGCCCGGCGGCAAAGAGAGTTCGGCTCTTATTCAAAAGTTTGCCACACTTGAAGAGAGTCGTTCACGGGCGGGAAGCGGCGCATCGTAGGATCCATTTTGCATGCCATGCCATTGCAAGTCTTCCTCTCCGGGGCCTGCTCTCCCAGTGGAGCATTGGCACTTTGCAGGAAGTCGCCGGTGTGAACGGCGTATGTTCTTCTTCTTTGGGACCTGCGGCATGGAAACACCAGCGTCCCTCAGCTCTGCGGTGAGTCCAGTTTGGGAGCAGGGTGGAAACTCCGCAGCATCCTCACGTGAGCTGGATTCCGATTCATGTGACCGAGGAGGATTACCAGAGTGTTAGTTTGCTTAATGCGTCACAGAAAACAAATAGTCGCTGGGCAGCTCTCGGATCGGCGATGAGCAGCGAGATAAGGTCAGCGGCTCGAACGTGGAACCTTCAAAACAAACGGTTTCATTCACGGTCGCAGCAAGATTTTCGACATGGTGTGATGTTTGTTACATTGGACGGAGTTACCTTGAATGTTTTTCATTTTCAGTCATCGTACATGAATCATCCTATATATACAGCCGAGCAAACAATATGTAATATGACGGAGAATTGTTGCATTCTGGGTAGACCCCTATGAGCCAATCGTCTGCTTTGTAAAAGGGCCAAACAGGAAACACCAAGTGTTTGTGGCACTGATGCAAAGAAAACTTGGTTTAGTAGAAATAAAACCTTTCTCCTTTCGGAGCAAAGTCGCCAAACGTTTGAATCTGTTTTTTTAATCTTCAATGGGCGAAGATTTGATCTCCCGGTGACCATTGTGAGTGCAGCTGTGGCTGTATCTTCATTAAGATACTGGTCGGAGTCTGGTCTCGTGGGCCCGGAATAACTTCGGAGTGGCGAGACTTGAAGACGTTGATGCGTCCGACAGGGGAAAAGTGGACGGGATGAGAGTCGGCGGCCTCCCGCTGCGTGAAAAGGATTCGGCCCTTTGTCCTCTGCGGTCGGTGGTGATGGTGCCCTCCGCAGCTATTTCCAGACACCGTGGGGTTTGGCTGCGATCAGCTGTCACAACCACCACAGACTCTGTTTGCACCGCTAGCTTTGAGCCCGATGAGGCAAGAGTCACGCAGAGGTTAATGGACTGTAGACAGCAATTTATTTCTGAAGTAGCCATTTTTGTGGTTAAAAGGCGGTTTACATAATAATCTGTTTAGACAGAGATGTCAACACGGACACATTTAACCCATCCGAGGCTTCTGATTCATAAACTTTAAGTGCGTTTCCTCACTCTTCCATCCCCAGCCTTTTCTCCCACCCGCATCTCCGTCGGCCTTTTGCACTCGAGAACGAAGCGGCGGGCGCATCATGTACACAAAGACTTTCCTCTCTGCTGCAGCAGGGCTGAGAGAGAGAGAGAGAGGCAGAGAGAGGGGGGGTGGGCCACACCGGTTTCCTGAGTCCTGGCTGCAGGTGGTGGACAGTCTGGTCTCCTGGGGGTCTCACAGCGAGGGTCCGGTTACATTCACGAGATGGCGGACATATCCCGATGGCCGTTCGTCCGGGTGTCACTGCATTCCACTTTCATGTTGCAGGGGCATAAATAACAGCTGCTGTCAAAACACCGGCCGACTGCAGCGGCGCACAAAATTCACGAGTGAGAAGAGGGTGAGAAGTATTAAATTGTGTGTGTCTTCTTTAAATTGAGTCACCGTTTTGTGTTCTTGAGCTTCATCTTTTTTTTTTTTTTTATGCTTCTCATATCAAGTTCTGGTGAAGTGAGGTCGTTCCCAAACGACACCAGACCCTTCCTGATGGAAATTGTCAGTGTGGAGATTGATTAAGGCCTTCGGACTTCTGTGGGTTCAGCCTGGACCAGAACAGCGGGTGACCACGGACCACGGTCGGGAGCAACGAACCGTGATAGAGTCCGACCAAAAGAGGTGGTCTCAGGCTAGATCGAACTGAACCATTGTGCTGAAACACCTTTTCTTGGATGCTTCAGACTTTTGGACCACTTGCAGGAGGTTGCGACAGCATTAAACAATGACAAGAGAAGCAAAAAGTTAGCAGTGCTACAACTTTGGGGGGGGGGGGGGGAGACAGAATAATTAACCGCAATATTTGCAGGATTGCTTGCAGCCTTCACCTCCAAGGATATGATGTTTGAATGATGAGGACGCTCATTCGGCGCATTTCGAACTCGTGTCAAGTTCTGTGCCTGAAGTTGGTGTTGTGATGGTAATGATGCTGGTAGCACTGCCATAACGGTATTACAGTGACATCAAAATGAACTGGTTCATTTATTTCCTCCATTCAAATGGAGGGACTGCTACTCGCCGAATTGACAACACGCCGACATCGGATGCGCGTCCATCAACAAACCGATCAAACTCCAGTAAAGATAGACGCAGCCCACGTAGGTGATGAAGACAGGATGTGCATTTGTCATGTGAAATCATTTAGAACATTGCAACGTGAAACCAATACTGATATTTTAACTCTGCACAAATGACAAGGTTGATCTACTCACACTGGCAATTTCAACCCTCAACACTTTCCAAATATTTTTTTTTTTTCTGCAGGCACATTTTTTCAATGCTTCTATGTGAAAATCATACCAAATTAGTTTTACATCCTGATAATTTCTCAGCGTCAATTCGACTTTTCAAATTGCAGTTGGCTGTTGCAGCCTGCGGCTCCGATGTGTCGCTGTTTCTTGACTCGCCGCGACAATGGGATTCGATTATTCCTCTCAGATCCGTCGACTAACCCTTCACTTAGCGGCACACGTGCCCGCATTTCATAATGGGCTGTGATGTGTGCCTCCAAACGCCCCGTCTTTTCACAGGAACAGGAAATAGTGCAGATGGCATGGGTATGTAATGCGTTGCCAAGTTTAAATGCCAGCACTAAAAATACCCGGCAGGAATGCCGGACTTGGCAGCGGCGGCAGATTGGTGGCCCCGGCTCTGTCGCCACTCTCAGAGCCTTTTTTTTTTTTTTTGGACATAAGAGGGTCGTCAGACTGAAACCTGACGCCTGCACCTCGGTTCAGCTCCGCTTTAATCTTCTATTTTGTTCCTGGAGACGTTATCATTGGACACTTGCAGAGAAAAGATGACCGGGGGAAACATAGGGCTCCATATATAGGGTCCAGCTCTGCAGACTGCCTGAAATCTGAAATTAGGTTTCCCCACCCTCACCTCCTCCTTCTGTGAAAGGAGGAGAGCATCAGTCATTTGCACAGCAAGTGGCCCGTAACGACATACAGTGAGTTTACATCCGCGTGACAGATGGAGACAAATGGCGTCGTCCTGCTGATTGGGACGTCAAATCAGAAAGCGAGACAGAGCGTGTGTTGTTCTGGAGTAGGAAGGATTGATAGGACCACGTTGAAGAAAAATAGAATTCTGAGATTACGAGAGTAAGGTCATAATAGTTCAAGAATACGGCTGTAATTTTATGAGAAAAAAAAATGATGATATTGCGTTGTTGAAGTTGTTATTTCTCCACAAAAGAGACAATGTCTTCGGTTTCTCGCACAATCTTTTCAAGATTAAGTATTATTATTTGTGAAACCTTACCAAGATGCTCCACAGTTCTCATTTTTCCCCTGAAAAGATGCCTCTCACTGCAGAAAAGGAGAAAGAAACGACCTCCGGTCTGATCGGGGCCGACGGGCTGTTTGACACTGGAACCGTTTGCAGACGGCAGTTAAATGGTCAGTCGAGACGGACGGAAGACGATTCCACGTCCGCCGGTCAAACCTTGTCTGTTCAAACAAATGACTTCCACATCGGTCGGTCAGACTGTATTTGATGACTGATGGTTTTTCGAGACAGAGACTGGTTGGACCTTCTTCCCGTCTTCACTGGCCTCAACGAGAGCAGTTGAGCTGAGGTCGGGTTTGTTTTACGACTACACCTCTGATGTGCAGCCAAGGGCCCGTAACGTGGGCAAAGTTAACCAAAGGCCCCCGTTCCGGTGCTGGTATCAACATCCGTCCTGAGTGATCAGACGCAATGGGAGACGCCGATCACTCACAGACCACATTCAGAGGTGGTCCGGGACTCATGTGACCACATGCCTTGAGCACAGTGTGAACGCAAACGTGTCCCGGGGCCACGTGGAAGGACCACCTACTCCGCTGACCCGCCACGGTTCTCACAATGAACCCCGAGAGTATTCTTACACTCCCCGGTGTTTCACATACGGTGATTCAGTTGTGGCCACCACCACAAAATCAACACTGACACACACACATATTGATTTTCTATTTATCTATTTTTTTTTTTCTCTCTCATTTCATCGCAACGCATCGATTCACTCAGAGGCTTCTGGCTCCGCTCTCTCTGTCTCACACACACACACACACACACACACACACACACACACACACTTTTATAACAGACACATCTATATAGTCAGACTTAAAAACCACCTCATTTGGTGTTTGTCGACAGAAACGACATACCCTACGTGTCTATTTGCATACAGGGGCGCGTAAGAGACATCTGATCACAGGACGTCACAGGAGACACATTCTAACACCAGGTGTGAACTGACGCACTGAGAGCTGTCGGCTTGTGATCGGATCTCTCAGGACGGATGTTAATACCATCTGAACTGCGCTGAGGACTAAGGGGAAGTTTCACCCAGACTGGAGACAAGACTGATCCATGAAAACTGTGTTTTTATATTTTCTGTTCACTTTGTACATACCTATTGCTTTTTTTAAATGTCTTCCTACATTCTTTTATCCACTTTGCTGCTGTCATGTCCTAATTCCCCCATTGTGGGACAAATACAGGCACATCTTATCTTATCTTATCTTATCTTATCTTATCTTATCTTATCTTATCTTATCTTATCTTATCTTATCTTATCTTGTCTTATCTAGTCTTAAAGTACAGATTTGGGGCCTGGCCGTGCACCACTGTCGGTTTGAAAAAGTGCTTTGCGCAACAGGTTTTTGCTCGTTTCCCAACGTGAGTCATGGATGCGTCGGGAAAGCGGAGCGAACAGAGAGAGAATAAACAGTCAGATGGCTTCTCCAGCTGTTTCTGAACTGTGCCACCTGAGTGCGTTTCGGAAGATGACTTTCCAAGGGGCTCCTCTGCTGGGAAACGTCTCCGAGCCCGACTCACATGCCGCCGCCGTTGCCGCCGCCTCTGCTGATGGGTTTGTCGCACAGGGCCGGGTTAACCCATGCTGCAGCACTAAATGGCCTCCATCTGACTTTAATTATGGCAAACTTCACAAAGCCACCGGATGTTAGGGAGATCAAACACTCTGAGTTGGCGTATGGGAGCGCGTGCGACTGCGTGCAGTAACTTAACAAGAAGAAAAGAGGAAGATTTTTCCGACTTGTCGGTTCTGAGTGAATAAGTCGGGGGGATTGAATGGAAGAAGATGTGCTCCACAACAATAAAAAAAAACTTATTTTCTGCACTTTGGAGCAGACGCGGTCGGTGAGGTGTCGGGTTCCAGGAGTGACTCGGCCTGTTCAGTGTGTTGACCGGGTTATCAAAGTGGAGGAGGCTCCAGATGTCAAAGTGAACTCTGAAGGGCGTTACACCTCTTCCCAACACGCAGCGAGCCAGCGAGGATGGAGCGTGAAAAGACTCTCTAGATACACGACGGGTAATTTAGCTTGATGAGGGGATGAGATGAAATGACTCCCTCTGAAAGAATGAGTAGCTTATATCATTTGCTAGAATGATTTCACAGCAGCCCATCAAATGGTTATGACATTTGATGGGCCCCCCCCCAAAAAAAACAACAACAAAAAAACAACAACAACAATATTTTGGGATGACAAAGTCATAAGGATTCATCCTCTGGGGATTATCAATCATCATTCATTGCAATCCAGCAGACAGGCCCACACGTGTCCCCTGCCCTTCTCACCTAGTGGCTCTGTAATAAATCCAACATGTCAGAAAAATGAATCTCAAATACACATATTTTCAGTTTCATATTTAGCTGGTGTGTGAGCTGCAGTGCTGTATGACACAAAGACACTTTAGTCTGACTCCATCCCTCTCAACTACCCAAGTTTCAACTTCACATGAACTTAGCTGGTCTTGAACGTCCGTTCTCGTCTCTCGTCTCTCGTCTCTCGTCCACTTCCTCTTTGAAACAAACGGCGTGACGCCAAGAGGTGAGAGGCAGCGTCCCTCTTCAGAAAGGCTTCGGGAAGGAAGGGATTAATTGTGAGAAAACACAAAATGCAGCACTTATTGTACCACATGTAAATGAGGCCCTGGCTGGATTCATGCAGCGTGGTCTCTCTCTGTAATTAAACAACTGGTCAGAATTCGGCGTGCGCAAGTCCGCCGAGATAAACACGTCTAGCGCAGAGCCAGCCATGTGGAGACAGATAATAAGTGAGCCCCGAGGGTCGGCAGCAAATTACCCTCCGACCACGGCAGCAAACAACAAGCATCGGCCTGCGCTATGCCGCCGCGGCCCCCCGACACTGATCTGAGCTAAATGGTCCTTGTTGCAACCGTGCCCGAGTCCTCCGTTTACAAAACCTCGCAGATGGGAGCTGGCGGTGTAACATTCACACGGAGCTGCAGCCTGCAGGTCACGCAGGCTTCTACATGAACACACCGACCCCAAAAAACATGTCGTGATATTTGTCCACAAGCGGCGAGGCAGGGTTTCCCTCGCATGTCCGATGTGTATCGGTGACGAGACAGTCTGGGGAAGAGGGACGGTAGGAAGTCCCACCCTGCCGGGCAGCACGGGGTCACGTTCTCATGGTGAGGTAAGCAAGGGTGTGCAAGAAAAATGTACAGGACATCCAGTTAAAGTTCAGCATTTGGACAGAGTCATAAATTAAAGCAAGGCCGAGCAAAGTTTGAAATGTTCGTCACACGACGAAAATGTGTTGGACGGAAACAGAAGACGCAGGCTCATGGTTTTGCTCTCAGGTTGGATTCAGTTTGTCCTGAAGATGAACCTCATTTGATCGCAGCACAGTTGTTCCGGGTCGTCTGGCTCAGGTGCTGCACACAGAGGGGTTTTTTTCCTTTCCAATTCATTGCATTTCAGACTATTGCAATGTGTTTACTGCTCATGTTCATATCGCGACAACAATGAAAATACGATTTAATCGCTCAGGACTCGGAGAGAGACTCAGGGACAGAGAGCGTCACAACTGTGGCATGATGGAGCACGGAGCACTACCAACCCCGCTCCCCCCGCCGTCACTGGCAATACTGCGACTGAACATGGAAAAGACGATGAGGACAAAACCATACAGCTCATGGACGCTCAAGGGCGCAGCGTGGGGAGGAAAGGCTGGGGTGGTGTGTCCGGGCTGTCCCTGGTTTGGAGCCGTCCCAGATGGAATTTGGCGTGCGTGCGTGTGTGTGTGTGTGTGTGTGTGTGTGTGTATGTCCTTCAGATTAAGTGTCCCCCTTCGAGAGAACAATGTCACGCACCGAGTTTCTCATTCAGGCCAAATGGTGACATCGGATGCTTACGTGATGGGATGTACTGGATCTCATTCTTCCCAATGGGCAAAGTGGTGGGTGGGTGAGAGACGGTGTTACTTGTAATGTGTGAACTAGTGAGATTAACTTGTGAACCTCAATTGGAAAGCCTTTTTTTCTTCTCTCTCTCTCTCTCTCCCAGATCCAGGTGACAATGCTTGCAGAAACAAAGATTTTACAGATGCACACATGAAACACCTCTGGCGTTTTTACATTTTTCACACATGCCGCTGAGCTTTGCACATGATTGAATCTTTCAATCGAACCTGGATCTCTCCTGAAAAATACAATAACCAGGTGTTATGTGTAGCACACACAACAAACAAATAGTGCGACAGACTTTATTTCCAGGTTCACTGAGATCAAAACTTGAACATTCAAGTTTCGAACATTGGCCTCCATATGGTAAAGCCTTCCGGATTTGTTTCTTCGTCATGTGGCCTTTGGAACCGTCTCTATATATGTCACACCAACTTCCTGGATGTCTGCTCGGTACATGGATTCCTCGGCTCCAACCCTTGAAGGAATTTCTGTTTCTACCACTACAACTACACGACAGCAGACGCCGCATCCCCGTCGCCTGTCACCAGAACAAGATATGCTGCGCTGAGAAATAATCCTCATGCTTCGGTGCACGAGGGATTATCATTCACCATGTAGGACATGCGTCCGTTGCCCTACACAAGCTAAAACTAACATACGCTGAGGGTTTATGTTCATGCTAAATGATAAGCCAGATACCCAAGTGGGCCACCGGAGGACATGGAGTCATCCTCTGAGCCTGCCAGTAGATAAACGAGCACAGACGAACTCTACGTTGCCGTTCTTCTTCTCTTCTCTCTTCAGCAGATGCTCATTTGTCAAGGTGCCTTCATCCTTTTTCTTTTTTTTTGCAGCATTATGAATAGATGCAATCAAGGGGAATTGGATATCGTTATTTATGATGTGTCGGAGAAAAATAATTCGGCTCACATGAATTGGCTTCCCATGTGAAAGGTACACGTATTCTGTTATTTATCCTCATCATGTGGTGAAAGCCCTGTGAAGCAATCATAATTCTAATATTTTTTTTTTTTTTTTAACAATTAGTCACGATATTTTCTAAAGAAAAATACTATATATGGCCAAAAATATGTGGGCCTCCGAAAACAGTATGTGGCTGCCCCAAAAGAAACAGTCATATACATAATTGTTGAACATAATCTTCTGACACATTGACACATTAATCTGGTGCAGTACAAGCCTTCGCTCTTGTGGTTTCAGACTTTTTCCACCAGTCGCCGGAGCCTTGTTTCAGGGGGTTCGCTCCCAGCCAGCCGCAAGAGCGTCGGCAAGGTCGAGCGCTGATGTTTTGTGATACGACCCGGCTCACGGTTCGTGTTCCAGCCGCGTTGGACGGGGTCAGGGGCTCTGTCAAAAGTTGAAACCCATTTCTTTATGGCGCTGGCTTATGAGCCGTTGCCACAGTCATTGTGTACTGTAGCATTAAGATTTCCCTTTGATCAGATCCCAGCTCTGCAAGTATCTCGACCTATTAGGCCTACGGAATATTTTTTCTTGGTTATGTCTCCAAACAGTCAAATCCTGTCTCCTAGAAATTATATATACAGTATATATAAAACATAATAATGAATTCTTTCCCAGTGACGTTGCGATGGGCAAATATAATCACTACTTGGATTATGTTCCAAAGGGATGTTTGCTTGGTTTTTTGCGCACTACACGTATCTGCTGCACCAGTGTCGGTCAGGGTGGATAGTGGGTGTACAAAGTGTGGGACCGTGACACCGGAGCCCGCGGTTTGAATCCCGTGGTTTGGTTGGGGCAACAAAAGCTCTTAATTAAGGGGATAGGGAAAGACGGGGGTTCTGGTCAAACATTGGAAACATGCCGTGTCTTGTGCTTCCAGTCACAGTGGAATTATATATATATATATATATATATATATATATATATATATATATATATATATATATTTATATAGAATATATACAGTATATATATTTACAAATGGCTCCAAAAGTCCTAGACCCCTTTCTTCAAGTCTCTGTATTCAGGGAATGTACTATAGGCAGTGTTGGCACCAGAGCTCTTTGGGGATGGACGGGCAATCAGCCTCGACAGTGGGGGCCTTTTGTTCAACTCATAGCTTTTATTAAATTAATAAAAGCATAACGTTTTTTTGCAAACAACAAGAGCCAGTATGGATTATTACAACAATATGTGCGGAGCGAAACTACCTAGCCTACCTAGGTGGATTAATGAATTGTCTTCAATTCCTTCCTCATCATTTCTCCATTAGTTGTAAACTTCTGATGGATGATTCCATATTCAGATGCATTGTCTTATTGCCAGACATTTTGTATTTTGGTTGAGCCCTCTTGTTTCTGTACATTAGGTGCTGTGAGCTTGGAAACATCCTGCATTTGTTTTCATTTACAGTACTGATTTTCTTGTTATATTTTAAAAGGATGGGTTCATGTTTATGACTTCATAAGTCATTCAAAAAAAGGATTTCCCCTGAACTGGAAAAAAGAATCTAACCCGAACAGCGAAACACAGCCCAGGACCAAAAGCACACAGTTGGGGTCTGTCAGATACCCCCAGGACATTCTCCACCGTGCTTCTCTTTCACCAGACGTCCCTGTTCTATTTCTGTCTGGTCCTTTGAGATCTGATTGTTGTTTTTTTGGTGAATATGAGAGTAGTTTCGCTCTCTCTCGTCTGTGGCTCCTCGCTGACGCTCATGCTGAGTCAAAGATCACACGTCATATCCAGTAAGCTACGACTTGTATAGCCAGGTCTTGTCAATCCTAGACTCGCCGTATTGCCAGCCAGCCAACACACACACACACACACACACACACACACACACACACACACACACAAACACGCGCGCTTCCTGCTCCCGCAGCAGAGCCAAGTTGACCTGGTCCAGTCTTTTCAACACCAGCCACTGGGGTTTGTTTAGACTGCCTTTTCGTATCCAGCTGTTTTCTCCATCCACGGTGGATGTGCGGATCCGCGGAGCAGAGTGACCATGCCCCTTCAGCCGAGGGGCTCGGGGGCCGGCTCGGCTCCCCGAAGCATCCTTTAGAAGTTCAGACAGAGTGGCTGGGGAAACCATCTGCCAGCCCCCATCTTGCCTGAGGATGCTGAAGCAAGGCAGCATCTGTTTCAGCACTAAGTCCGTACTTTCTTGCCGTATCTATGAGCAACACAGGCGGCGTTGATCCCATCCTGCAGGTCCAGGTCTTTAAAGTGGATTTCTTCAGCATCCTGCAGAATCCCCCTCAGTGACCAAACCTGCATGTCAACCCCCTCACAAGTGCACCAGCGCATCTGCTCGCTGTGATTCTGCAGACATCTGGGGATGTGACTGCCATCGGGAGGAAGATACAAGAATAATTCTACTCATCGTGGCCGAGCCACATCTCCGTATTTACAGCTTTTTTTTTTGTTTTGTTCTATAGCTGTGCCCCGTCCACTGCATATTCATCACTCTGGCATTCTGGGGGGGGGGGGGGGGGGGGGCTACTCGAGGACCTGGATCCCATTTTAATGTCTAAATCAGAAGGAAGAGCTGTGCTGATTGAGCTGTTCCCAAAAAAATAAAGGAAATAAAAGGGGAAGAGTGGCTAATTCAAGGATGTACGTCCATCTGTTTCTGTCATTGCCCTGAAGGAGGCCGATCAGAAAAGTTTTTGAGAGTGATTAACTTTCGTCTTGAGCTACAACGCAGACATCCTCGTACCGACCTGCCCCAGTGACAAAGACTGGGAAAAAATAAAAAGAGTTATGAGGTGTATGGAGTTTTACAATCAGGAGATCTATAGAGGAGTTGGTCCACTGTAGAAGTTTTACAGCTCATTCTCATTTGATTTTTTTACTTTAATACTTTAATATTTTAAATTTCTGAAACATAAAAATTTATTTGCACAATAAGACATACTAACAGTCCTCATTGCTTTCATTATATTCCTGTGTCTATTTTAAGAGAAGCAATAAAATTAATAATTAAGAAAAATAAGATCTCCACTGCTCCTAACGTTGCCTTTGCTGAAACTCGCTGCAGTTCACAACTTGATTCAAAATTTTATTTGACCTGTTTTAATCTGATTTGATCCCCTGGGCCAGTTTATGGGCCGAGTCACACATTTAAATTTAAGTCAAAGTAAACTGAATTAAACATATATGCATTTGTCCGTGTTGAGCCTCTGGCTGCTTTTCATCATATAAGCAATGTGACCACCAAGGTGTAGTTTGACAGATGGATTCAGCAACTTAGAATCTATTCAAATATTATTTATTTTTTTAAAGAAAGCTACAGTAGTGGCTTCCTCTTTTACTCACCCATATTCAATCTGTTGACTCCAGTGAAGCTACTGTCCCCCCCTCCCCTCGGTTTAACAAATCAACCTGGTCGGGATATTCCTGACACTGTACTGTGCGTCTAACGGGCGGCGCTGTGTCCAAATCCAAATGGAAAGAACAGTGAAAAGGATGAAAACTTGATAGGTGGGATGAAGTTTTCATCGGGGGCCTTTGACGTGTTCTTAAAGCGCATGATTTACGCTAATCAAGCTCACCTAACTTCATCCTGTTTGGATGAAACCGAGCTGGATCCGATCCTGATCCCTGTCGTCCTGCCAGAAGAACTCGGCCCTCCCTCAAACTCTGACATCTGCTGGATTCCTGTTTGAACAGATCAAGAAAGTTGTGAGAAAAAAACCCTCAAACATTTCAGAAATGTTTCAAAAATAATAATCTTTACATTTTAAAAACACAGACACTGTTTAAGACGCCTTATGGCTCCTATGGTTCATAATTGGTTCCTATTAATTGATGTGAGACACTTCCTCGCTGTGTGTCTGACCTTTAGGCCGGCGTGTGAGACACCTGGGGATTCCATCAGCGCCTTGGTCTCCATGACAACGTCCTGCTCTCAAAAGAAAAACACCTTCTCTACATATCGTACGATTTTAGTTCATGTTTAATGGCAGAAGGTGAAAAAATGTTCAAACTCAATCTATTCTGGTCTCGTTCTCCAGTTCTAGTTTTTTTTACTGCTGTCATGTGCAAATGCAGCTGTTCAGATGTCTTCATCTTTCTTTCTTTCTCTCTCTCTCTCTTTCTTTCTTTCAATTCATTTCAGGGGGAAAGTTGTTTCCTCAGCTGCTGTTTGGTTTGGACCTCGGAGCGTCTTCTACCTGATGATCACAGACGGAGTTGTGTCCATGTTTGCTTCCCATACCACAGAGGCCCAGCGCTCAGTGCTCTGCTGCCCTCTGCAGTCCACTGCAGAGGGCAAAAAAAGCTGCCTGATGTTTCCTGGAAACATGTGAAACTTCCTCTTCCAACTTCCATGAGGGGGAGTCATTTTCATACCTCGGTCTTAGCCCAGTAATACTGTCGGTCTGCGTACAGGAGCTCACACTGGCAGCCACGGTGCTTCCTACTGGGAATGTCCACAAACAAAACCACACTCGGATAAGGACTCAGACAGGTGGAGCTACTTTGAAATATATTTCCCGTGAAGGGAACGATACTTTTGCACGAGCAGAATCCAACCCGGTTCACTGATGTGGTCATAACATCACAACACTTTGCCATCGGAGCCTGATAAACGTACTAAAACCAAAAGTAAATTTCAGTGACAACTAACAGTTTCTCTGTTTGACAGACGCCAGACAACACCACATCCTCAAATTAAACCCGGTTCACATTAAGTTAACACTAAACCGCGGCCATCTGCATAGACCAATGAAAGCTCACAAACAATTACATTATACAAAGAGTTGAAGTGAATGAAGATGAAATAAGAAAATTGAATATAGTAAAATAAAAAAAATCATTATATCCCAAATCTAGTAGTGGGGTGGGTAGCCACTGAATAATATTATCATACTCTACACACCTGCATTAGTAAAACACATCTTTTTTATTCATATTGTATGAAAAGATTCCAGGAGGTGTCCTATTTGAGAGTCTGGTCTTACCTTGAAAATTAGATTTTTTAATAAGAAAACCCAGAATCTAATTAGATGGGTTTTTTAACTAAAGCTTGAGAATCATAAAATGAAGTCATAGCCATGTCTGTGCTGGTTAATTCTAAGGTGTGTCATTCCAAGTTGAGGCCGAACGAAGTCGTGAAAAGTAAACAATAGAAGGTCACAGCTTTACTTTCCTCCTAGGAGCTAAATATAGACCAGGATACGTTTTTCAGTCTTCAACTGCCCAGCGTTGGTGAGTCTGTGTCCACTGCGGCGTCGGATTTCTGTTCTTGGCTGACGGGAGTGGAACCTGACGTGGTCTTCTGCTGTTGGAGATCCATTCGCCAGCAGGTTGGACGTGATGTTCATTCTGAGATGCTGCTCTGCTCACTACAGTTGTAAAGAGTGGTTCTCTGAGTGACCGTGGCCTCTCTGTCAGATCATTCACCTTCTGACCCCCCTCATCGACAACGTGTTTTGCTGCTCACTGGATGTTTTCTGTTTTTTCTCTCACCATTCTGAGTAAAACCTCCAGGGACGGTTGCGTGTGAAAACCTCAGCGGTGCACATATACTCAAACCAGCTCGTCTGACACCAACAGTCATGTCACAGTCAAAGACACTGAGATCACATTTTGTCCCTATTCTGATATTTGACGTGTCTCCTGACCTGTAGCCGCAGGATTTTATACATGACACGTGACTGACTGACTGAATGATTGCATGAATAGGCCTGTATGAGAGGGGTTCCTCATAATGTGCTCTGTGAGTGTTGTTAAATGAAGGCGAGTCCAGGATGGCCTCCACCGTGGCAGAAGACAGACAGAGCACATGATTTGGATTCATAAATATTGTGTGGATAATAAGTTACTATCAGCTGCATACTGTGTTATATGTATTTAGTTAAGTACTAAGTTTGATTCGAAGACAAGATAAGATCAAATTGAACTTTATTGATCCAGAAGGATTTTTTTTGTGCCAGGTTTTGCTCCAC